>NW_017263693.1:0-283159 GCF_001662655.1 Pseudogymnoascus verrucosus
A
The DNA here is from genome assembly GCF_001662655.1 of Pseudogymnoascus verrucosus. NCBI lineage: Eukaryota > Fungi > Ascomycota > Leotiomycetes > Thelebolales > Thelebolaceae > Pseudogymnoascus > Pseudogymnoascus verrucosus. The sequence continues at coordinate 2 of NW_017263693.1, forward strand.
GTAGTACTCGGGCAACACTGGTAGCAATAGCGATAGTTAATTATGCTGAAAAATAAGACTTAAATAATATAGCAGCAACATTAAACCTACAGATCCTGCCCCCCTGTTTAAATAAATCCTATCTCTGGTCTTTTTACTGCCTAGTTCTGCGGCTCACCTAATTAAATAAATCCAGCCATGGAATTATTTTCCTTTTATAGTAGCCCCTAACTTCCACACCTTTTATAGGAGATCATGCCTATATTGATATGAAGCTGCAAATTTATAAGTGAAACAAGGAGAGTGAGTACTTATATCAAAATCATTGAAAACAAATCAAAAGTTATAAAGCCTAGAGTTAGGGTTGGGCCCATTATATAATAAGGGTACAGGTGCTATTATAAGCAGTGGATTAAAAAGGTAATCAACGAGAAATCAACTTACTATTATAAACACTGCCTCCTTTAATGTGCCACTTGTCTTGTCAGTCTTATATTTAGTTTTGCTAGCCATTTTATTAAACGATATTTGATATTATTATTATTAAGCCTAGTTTCCATAAAGCATCGATGACTCCAATTTATACAATTAAGGCAACTGCTTCTACTAACTGTGCATGAAGCGGACAATTTGATCCAACGATTAAATCCATTTAGGATACCTTTTCAAGAACTACTATAGCAGGCCCATTGTATTGCTTCCGGCCCGACCACCAGTAATACAGACCTCCTAAAACCAACCACCCCCCCATTACAACCACGCAATAATTCATATTCACCGATGTGACTGGTTGGGAATTAGGAAATGCGCTAAACACCATGGCAAAGGCGAGCCAGGCGATCGCAATCACATTTATTACCATACCGCCAATTGTCCCTAATGTGAATGGGCCCGGGCGATGACTTCCCGATTTGCGGCCATAGAGAGTCATGTAGATGATCGGAAGAATATATGAGGCGTATATGCCAAGTATCGCCATGGAGAGGACAGCGTTAAAAGCAGTTGAGCTTCCAAGGTAAAGGAATCCAAGCAGCATCTGAATCACAGAAATGCAGACGATCATGCGGGTTGGTACAGCGTAACGTTTGTCGACGTGCGCTAGGTAGCCCGAGAATGGGATGGCACCATCACGAGCAAAAGCCCACGCAGTTCGAGACGTTGATGTGAGACCCGCAGCGTTCGCTGCCATCGCAATGAACGTGACTGTCAAGGATAATATCGAAGCCCCAGCTTTACTTTTGGTGACATTCAGAAATAGCTGCATAAAAGGAAACCCTGTTGGTGACAGCAACAACTGATCGAGATCACCAATCGAGAATAATAGGATAACGCAGTAACCTAATCCCATAATACCATTCACGATGACACTGCCAACCATTGCTATCGGGACATCGCGGGCTGGATGAGCCATTTCCTCGGCAAGATGAGTTGCGCTATCGTAGCTAAAATAAGTTAGCATAAATCCACTCGCATTGTTCAGAGAGAGCGAAAGGGCTGCTCTCGGTATCGGCAAGGCTATGGCCAGGTCTACTTACCCCAGGAACGGATATACAGTACTCAAAAGCCCCACTAGCCAGGAAACGCCGTCGTTTGACCAACCACTTGTGTTCGAATGCTCGGTGAAGACATAGGAAGCATCGTGTTTAGGGGCCATAATCCCAAGAACGACAACGATTGTGAGAAACGCTACAATGTGAATGACACCTGCTGTCATCAGCCGCTGATGTGATCAAAAGGCGGATTGGACTTACCAGAGGCCATATTCGTAAGTGGTAAGAGCTTTGATCCCCACAAGTTCAGAGCTAGTGAGTAGGCGAGGACTACCCAATAAACGAGCATACCTTGCCACCGCTTCGGGATATAAGAGTCGGGATTGTTCAATGTGATTAATGCTTGTAACTGCAAGGCGGCAGCGAAAGCAGCCGAAGCAGACAATACAATCTGTCCACCACACGATATCCATCCTGTGAACCATGACGCAGCCTTGCTTGATCGCGATGGAGACAACAGAGCTACCCAGTGGTATTGGCCTACGCAGGCGTCAATTCTTGCATACGCTCTCAAGTGTTAAACACCTGTGACTACGTACCTCCAGCGGTTGGGTACATCGACGCTATTTCACCAAGGGAGCAGGCTACTGCGATGGTCGCAAGAAAGGTTATAATGCTATGAGTGACATAAGAATTGACCTCGAAGTAGATGAATGGAGCGCGGCACTCACTAGTTGTAGAACAGGCAAGGCGCACCACCGTTCGTTAGTGCTGTTGCAACGACAGTTGAAAGAGCTTCCCATGTCGCCATCAAGCAGAGACAAAGCGATCCGAGAGACCAAACGGAGAACTGATGTCGCAACTCGACATTCTCCATGAGCTCTACCTCAGCCACACTTGGTTTATCCGAAAAAATTCCATGATCCTTCTCTAATGAGATATCAAGAGACATTGCTTTGTAATGGCCAAGCTTGAAGGATGGCCTTATTATATAAAAGGGTGTGTGTAGGTAGTTGATATTCACAAACCGATCTCTGTCTAGTGTCCTAGTACTAGTGAGAGCTTTTGACATGAAGATGAGAGATCACTTTATAGCATTCATGTGCTATCAATGGCGGATGTGTTCCGTTATGCTCGCTACTGATCAGAAGATCCCGATCTAGAACACGACGAAAGAATTAAGAGTAGCCTTCATAGGCCAACTGGTTTGTTAGTTGACTTGTGCGCGTTCATGTTCATGGGAATCAAGAATACTCCGATTTCTAATCTTGTTTCAACTTATCCTGTCCATTCTTATAGGAACAAGAAATTGAGTTGATTTGAGTGCCACCTTCAAACGTGGACCAAGAGAAAGACCCGCATTGTAGAATTGACGAGAAATGGGTGATGGGGTAAATTGCGGGGCAGTAAAGGCTTAGTTCTCAGGCAAGCAGTTACTGGTCTTACCGAATTGGAGTGCGGGCTCCACTTCGAAGCCTGAATCGCCTTGTTCCGCGATCTGTCATTAGTACTGCGAGACTCCTATCACCCCTAGACCATCCCCGCTCGTAAGAGGCATGCGGGTGGTGGGGTAAGTTGCGGGGTGGTGAAAGCTTGGATCCTAGGCAAGCAGTTATTGGTCTTAGCGGAATTGGAACGCGGGCACTTCTTCGCACCCCGACTCGGCCTTGTTCCGCGATCTGTCATTAATATTATAGAATTCACCCCCCCCATCCCCCCCCAAGACCATCCTCGCTCACAAGAGGCGGCTTCTCTGCGGAGATGCCCCGCTCTGTGAAAGCTTCTCACACCATCTTTAGAGGTATTTAGTTCATAACCTCCAATTACGACGGTCGAACAATGAAATTTTGAGCCCTTTAATCGAACAAAAGCACCCCGAGAAACAGTAACGAGAAGCAATTGAGGGCCAAACAGGTGTTGGCCTATTGACAATTACAAACTCTACCGATATGGCACCTCATCCCCTTGACAGCTTAGCTGTCAACGAAATCAACGTCGCGAGACAGGTTATTCTCGATGATTATTCGAACGTCGTCATCGATTTCAGAGAGATCTTCCTCCAAGAGCCCAGAAAGGCAGAATTGCAACAATTCCTACACCTAGAGCACACAGGCTGCCTAAGCCCAAGCACAAAACGGCCCACCCGATTAGCAACATGTCAGTACGATGTTGTCGGAGCAAACAAGATCCCAGAATTCCATGAGGCTACCATTGACATTAGCAACGAGATAATTGTCTGTCGTGAGGTGGTCGACGTGCAACACCACGCAAGTCTAACTCTGTAAGCAATTTCTTCCATTTAGAGTTGACGACCAATGCCAGTCACTCACTGACAACGACAAAGCAAGGAGTTTGATGACTTGATTGCAGCTTGCCATGCTTCCCCACTTTACCAGGAAGCGCTGGCTGAATTCATACTGCCAGAAGGCTTTGAAGTCATCGTCGAGCCGTGGCCATATGGCGGTCTCGATGCCTCCGACAAGAATATGCGCTTCTTCCAAGGTCTCTGCTTCGCCCAAGACAAGCGCTCAAATAACGAGGATTCTAACTTTTACGGCTATCCGCTCCCATTGATTCCAGTCATGGATGCTCGGACAAAAAAGATTATTAGAATCGATCGCCTCGCAACTGGCGGTAAAGGAGACAGCCTAAACGGAAAAACGAACTCTAGGAACATTATTAACCACTGTGTACCGTCTGATTATGCCCCTGAGCTACTTCCTAAAGGTACGAGGAAGGACCTCAAGGCTTTGAATGTTATTCAACCAGATGGACCGTCTTTCAGAGTCAAAGGTAATTTGATTGAATGGCAGAAATGGAGATTCAGAGTGGGCTTCAACCCACGTGAAGGGGCAACAATTCACGACGTGCATTACGATGGTCGAAGCATTCTCTATCGTCTCAGTGTTAGTGAAATGGTACGTAAGACATCAAATACAGTCAAGCTTGATCTAATGAATTATGTAGACTGTACCATATGCAGATGCTCGGGCTCCTTTCCACCGTAAACAAGCATTTGACTTCGGAGATGGCGGTGCTGGAAACTGTGCCAATAACCTCTCCCTAGGATGTGATTGTCTCGGTGTCATTAAGGTAAGCCTGGTAACCTGAGATCCGCAACTCGAGATTAACAGATTGACGCAGTATTTTGATGGTGTTATTACAGACTCTGCTGGGCGAGGCAAACTAAGTCCTAATGTGATCTGTCTTCACGAACAGGACAATGGGATTGGCTGGAAGCACACGAACTGGAGAACTGGCCGCGCCGTTGTTGCCCGCAACCGCGAGCTCGTCGTTCAATTCATCATCACCTTGGCGAACTATGAGTACGTCTTCGCGTATAAGTTCAATCAATCAGGTGGCATTGTAGTCGAAACTCGAGCAACAGGCATTGTTAGTGTCGTTAACATTGACCCTGGCAAAACCAGTGATTACGGCAACGTCGTCTCACCAGGAGCACTGGCGCAGAACCACCAACACATATTTGCAGTTCGCATCGACCCGGCCATAGATGGTAACCATAACACAGTACTAGAGGAGACCTCGCATCGAGTCCCCATAAATCCTGAGACAAACCCGAACGGGAACTTCTACGAAATTCGCCAGAACATCATCAGAGAATCGCAATGGCTCGATGCCGCTCCCCAGCATAACCAGGTCATTAAAATGGTGAACCGCAGCAAAAAAAACCCAATCAGTGGAAAGCCAGTAGGCTATAAATTCATGCCAGCACCGACGCAGCTATTACTTGCTGACCCAAACTCCGTCCAGTCGAAGCGAGCTTTGTTTGCGCACCATCATATCTGGGTCACCAAATACAAGGATGGAGAGCTGCATGCAGGTGGTAAATATACTTTACAGAGCCAAAAGGAGGTTGGTGGCGTTGCAGACGCTGCTGCCCGCAAGGATGCCGTGGAGGATGACGACATTGTTGTTTGGAACGTATTTGGTCTCACTCATAATCCTAGGGTTGAAGATTGGCCTGTCATGTGAGCATTCAATGCCTCATAACCTAAAAGTCTCAGCCCCTGCTAACAGAGAAACTTCTAGGCCAGTGGAAATCCACGAGCTGCACATTAAGCCAGCTGACTTCTTTACCGCCAATCCATCTATTGACGTCCCTTCAAATAAGAATGTGTCATCCCAATTGGTAGAATCGGAGTGTTGTTCAAGATCATAAAAAACATGTGTTGTTATGCTTATTATGGTAACCTTGTGTATGCATGTCTACTAGTAAGTTCTGTGTCGGTGTCAAGGCATAGATGGGAATTCGAAGTTGCAATGTTAGTACCCGCGAATAATTTTAAAGGTTAATATCAGAGATGCAACGCAAATTATCCAAAATATTAGAACTGCCACCCTGCACCATATATGTACTATATATACAACAGTGGGTATTCGCTGGTGGTCACCCACCCAACTACTAATCTACCGATCTTAAGTAATCCTCCAGATAATAGTTAAATCGGTGCCATCCAGCCTAGTGGGTGAGCCTTGCTACCCTTACCCTTATTTTGTGATCGCGACCACCTCGACTACCTCAACCACCTAAAAGTAGGTCTATTTTTTACAACGCGTTGTATCGCGACAGTAGACGCCTACAGGTGAGTGAGTGAGCAAGGTGAGCAAGGTGAGCAAGGTGGGCAAGGTGAGCAAGGTGAGCAAGGTGAGCAAGGTGAGCAGGGTGAGTAGGGTGAGCAGGGTGAGCAGGGTGAGTAAGGTGAGGGTGAGCTAGATGGGTGAGAAAGGTGAGTACGGCTGAACTAAGAAAATAGTATAAAGAGCTAGTCACCCGCTTCCATATTTCAGAGCTTCTGTTTGCATCATCTATTTTCTTTTAAGTTATTTGCTACTATAGGGCAGCCAGCCTTTACTCCCAAGGAAACACTTGCTATAGCACAGGGGCGAGGTTTTACTATATAGAGTACACTTAATCAACAAAACCAATTAAAGGAGACTAAACAGTCCTATCCTTTGGTTTCGACCACAGTAGGAGCCCATTTAACTGCAAAGTCGAAGCCACACCCTTCTAATAGGCGTTGAGTCGTTGTCAGGATGAGATGCTGTAGGTTATATAGAATGGATGTCGCAGTGAGGGGACTTTTAATTCCATTTGTATTGGAACTTTAGGCATAGTTGAATTGGGTAGCGGCAGCGTCTACTTAGGCACTCTAGGCAATTAGTACAGCTAGGTAATTTCGATAGTGGTAACAAACACTCTTCTATATCTGCATCTTCGTGATACTCATTTACTCTACCTCCTGATACTAGGTCTTTTAGAGCCTCTGCTTTAGAACGTGCCGCCTTATTTTCAAATGCAGCTCGCTGCATACTTTGGGATGGTATAGTTTTGGAAGAGCTCTGGAAACGAAATCTTTGCCTGAATATCTGATTTGAAAACACAAAATTCTAGGAGCACCTTGGGAATATCCACAGCTTTAGCAGATCCAAAATCCTTGATGAGTGCTCCTAACGAACTTGATTTTTTTTTACTAGCTTCCGGATTCCAAGGCTGCAAACCTGACGTCGGATGACTTCTGGTCAGCCGTTTCGGGGCCGCTGCCTTCAATCTCCAAATCGACGTACTTCTTTCTGATTTTGTTATACACGCTGTCGTATATTGTCTCTTGCATCTAGGTACGTTTTCAACAATCCTCAAGATGGATGATATGTGTGGGAACGAAGAGGATCAACACAAACGTGTCTCTATCGAAATAAGGCTTATGAAGTTCACCAGAAACCGCGCAACACTTTTCAATGGTAGTAGTGCCTTTGTGCTCTCTCTTTAACTTTAGTAGAAAAGGAGCTTGTTAGATTTACTTAGATTGAAATGATTCTGTAGGCTAGTTATTCAGATTTATACGCATTTGTGGACATTTAATCGAGCCGTGGGGACGTTTTACCTTCGGCAATGCAGGTTGGTATGGACCAAAGTCGAGTCTGTACTCTGGTAGGGTTTACGATCGAGCGGGAACCTCAGCTCCTATGATGCCGCAAGCACGACCACCTCTCATGGAACACCTTCTCCTGTGCCAGCAAGGCGCTTATATCGTCAGCCGAGTTTTTTCTGCCGGTATAATTACTTCGGCCTTCTATATGCTTTCTCGCAACGCGAAGATTATACGTGCAGCAAATAGGGAGCAGATCCGCATTCACGAGGTTCTCTCTGTGGCTGCGTGCGACATCGACCATCATCTTCGACGCAGTGTCCAGGGCCAAACGCGAGCTTTGGGCTATATGCGCTTGGGCATGATCCGTTGATGGCGAACCGATCAAGGCAAGAATGCTCTGGTGTAAAAGAAAAAGTGATCTGTTGAATGTTAGATTCAAACGAGAGAAAAGGCACTGCCAACAACAAAATGAGCGTACCTGATCGAAGATGCAACAACACCGCAGTACGTGACCTGCTCCCACGTGTGCACCTCCATGATATGTGTGAGAAAGGACTGCACTGTATCATCTAGGCATCTCAGCTCTTGTAGTTTGGATTCGTTGCTGTCCGGAAGTCTGGCAGCACGCGTCACCTCATTGTGCAGGTACATAGCTTGCGCTTGGCGGCCAAAGGTGCTGATGTGAGTGGCATTTATATTGGATAGTTGGGGGGTATCAAAAGTCTTGGCATTTGGCGGCTTAGGCTGGAATGGCTGTCCAGGGGTGAGGTCCAATGGCAGGTAGGCGGTTGGTCCTGGGTATTCTGTTGAAGGTTGGCGGCTTCTGTCCAGAGCCTCAAATAAAACAATTCTAGTCCTAACTCAGTGGTCTATTATTGCTAGCAAACTATCGTGAGCCTACCTTTCTAGGATCACAACTCCCCACCATACATTCCAAGCCTCAATTGCTTTGAGTTTCGACATTGGGTCATTATCCGATGTGTTGATGCACTTGTCGAGACCAATACTGTCAGCCATCTTCAGACAGGTTCCCATCGAGATGTAAGCGGCAACGGGCCGTCCGCATGCATACTCAAATGCCGAGATGATAATGCTTGCTTGGACCATACGTATCGAGGTTGGGACTATGGCTTGCACTTGCCCGAATAGCATCTTCACAGTCATATAGAGTGCTTCTGTGGTGACCTGGTTTCCCGGTGTGTGCCCTAGCGAAGCAGCTGGCTCGGGGATTGTAATGAGGCACATGGTAAGAATGAGAAGCGAGAAGTCTGCTGGTGGCGATGGAGCGAATTGGGCTCTAGCGATCGCCTCTTGGAGAAGAGTGTCCGACAGGACGGGGAGCCATTTGTGAACACCATTAAAATATCGCTCGCATACTTCATGCACAGTCGTGCTTACAGAGAGTAAGACGAAGTTGACCTGGAAGTCTAGAATTCTGTTAAGATTGCATTCCGAACTGCTAGAGAGCGAGCACAACTGCGTCAGCAACGGGATGGGGCTCGGGCTGTTGATCCAAGGCCCATACTGCTCCCCGGACCACGCAGTCATGCTGGAAAGTGGGGTTGAAAGATCTCTTTTGGCAGAGCCTGTCGTGTCATACTTGCAAACGAGGTCTCTCTTGGTGCAGTACCCGCAATTGGGCAATCGTTTGTCACAGCCCTTTTTCCGTGCCTTGCAGGTGCTACAGACCTGCGCTGCACGCTCTTTGTCAGGCGAAGCCATAGCAAAATCTGCTGGTGCCCGCCTTGAGTTTATGGTCCTCGAGTGGAGCCGCCCTACTACCGCATACCGGCCTTAGAGCGTTTGCCGTGATATGCCGGAAAGCTAAGGAATAAAGGGGTTGGCGGCCGCTGCTACTTAGAATCTGTTAAAGATAATTCGGGTTTTAATTGTAACACCGAAGGCCGAGATAGATGCATTGGATGGCGGCCGCCACTACCAATATATATAATCAATTTGGTTATGTCGATGCTGACTGTTGTCTTGAGTCGCATCGTTGACAAATAGGTCCGGCGGCCGCCATTAAACTAGTAGTAGTTAGGCTCTGTAGATTACAGGGTACCCGCGCCGCGGAAAATAACTTAGTGTCCCTTGTGCCGAGAGCCCCACACACAGAGATCTTCTCCTGTAAACAAGCTACCTCTACCGAACTATAGGCACTCCTCGTCAGTAATCAGTAATTACTAATCATAACGATGAATATAAAATACAGTCTCCCCACTTGCAGTAAGCTGAATCATTTTCTTAAACAAGACCAGCATTTGCTGCTTTCCGAAAAATTTCTCCAGGGCAATGGAGTCCACAGACGACTCATTGAGCGACAGCAGCCAGCCTGATTCGAAAGTAGAATTGCCTCTAACACAGCAGCAGGACGCGGGTTTAGAAAAGAATAAGCCACTTCCGAGCTACTCAGCGCAAAAGGAAGGGGTAGCGCAAGGCCCAGGTGTCGGTGACAAAGATGCCTACCTCGTCGAGTTTGATGGGGGCGACCCTAACAACCCCATTAACTTCCCCTCCATCTACAAGATATGGCTTGTTCTCCAAATGAGTATGTTGGCATTTTGTGGTCTTGGGGGGGCGTCAATTATTGCACCGTCAGTGCCAACGGTTGCAGGTTACCTGAACTCTAGCATCGAGGTTCAAGTTCTGATGATTGCCTTGTTTCTTCTAGGTTGGTATTCTTCACGCCATCATTGATGAACAAATAATTAACTCTCACAGGGTTTTCACTAGGCCCGCTGGTTTGGGCCCCAATCAGCGAGGTATACGGCCGCAGATGGTCAATGCTTCCTGCGGTCTTTATCTACTGCCTTTTCAGTATTGGAACAGCAACGAGCACGGATGCCGCAAGCATTTTTGTCACCCGTTTCTCTGCTGGCATTTTTGGTTCAGCGCCCGTTACCATCGGTCCTGCAGCCTTGGCCGACTTCTTTTCTCCTCGGACAAGAGGAATAGCAACAGCTTTCTTTGTGACATGCGTGATAGGAGGACCGATCCTTTCTCCAATAATCGGCGCTGCGTTGACTATAAATCCGCACCTTGGGTGGCGATGTAAGCTGACCATATGGTAAATCAATTTGAAGGGGCTAACTTTACTTTAGGGACAGAGTACATGGAAGCCATTATATCATTTTTTATTTTTACAATTACGCTCGTTTGTTTGCCAGAGACATACCATCCGGTCTTATTGAAGAGTAAGGCACAAAGTCTACGCAAGACCACTGGAATGGAGCAATATTGGCACCCGCATGAGAATGAGAAGTTAAATCTCAACAACACTATCACCAAGCATCTAAACCGCCCTTTACTGTAAGCTAACTGTCGAACCTTGGGGTCTGTACTTTAATATCTAATTGTAGACGATTAGAATGCTCTTTACTGAACCCATGGTGGCATTAATTTCACTCTATTCGGGGTTTGTATACAGCCTACTCTTCCTCACTTTAGAAGTTTTCCCAATCGTCTTCGGGGAGCAAAGACAGTACAGTCTCGTTGTGTCCACTCTTCCGTTTTTGGGGATTTTTGTGGGTGTTCTCTGTGGAACGGCTATCAACATCGGCAACCAGCCATGGTACGCCCGGGCAGTGAAGAAGAATAATGGCCTTGCAGTTCCCGAAGCACGCCTTCCCCCCATGATACTCGGTGGTATTTTATTCTCGATTGGGTTATTTTGGTTCGGCTGGACAGCTGCGCCGCGGTTTCATTGGGCGCTACCTGTTGTAGCAGCAGGTAAGTCTCGTCGTGTTTCGAACCTGTAGCTCTACTAACCACATCATAGGCTTTATTGGCGCTGGATTCAACGTTGTTTTCCAGCAAAGTTTGAACTTCCTCATAGACGCCTATGGGCCGTTCGCATCGAGTGCAATTGCATCCAACACTTTCTTACGCTCTCTGTTGGCTTGTGCAATGCCCTTGGCTGCGAGGCCAATGTTTCTGAACATGGGAGTTGGTCCCGCAGCAAGTTTATTGGGTGCAATCTCCTGCTTGGCTCTGCCAGTGCCATTCATATTCATAAAGTATAGCTCCCAGTTACGGAAGATGTCCAAGTTTACTCCTATGGTGGAAGATTAGGCAGTTTTGACCAAGAGTGAAATGAGTCACATGATTTTTGCGGATTACAGAGGTAATAGTTTAGAGACTTCAGAAAATAGAAACCATAGATATATACTATTATACTCATCCCAATTAAATTAATAGATGCTGTGTTATTGAATGAACGCAATAAGTTTTGAAAATTATTTGTGAGATCTGATAATTTGATGGGCTTTTCGCCTCTGTTGCTCAAAAACCGACTAATCCAACATCCAACCGTTAACTGACAAACTTATAGTCGCTATATAAATCTTTAGTTATAGTTTCTCACCCCCTGGTGCCGGAACTCTAGTTGGATATGTTGCCGCCAGTAGCTATGTTACAAGTCTTGCTGCCTGCGGCGCACAGTGTCTAGAAACTTCGTGTTGTACAAACACATATTTCATTCAAGGGAAAAATTGCAACCTTGCATTATGGACCGAAGGCTTTCAATAACAATGTTGGGAATGACAGGCTTGAAAATCTTTACATTAAGAGACGTGTCCTGTGTAATCGTCAAGGCATGAGAAATATTTGCAAGCTCGCTCGTCAAGAAATTATCACATAGTTTCCAAGCCCTGCCGCTGGGTTGAGGGAGAGGGGGGGGGATGTGTGGCAATCCGAACCCATCTCCTTTTCTACGCTTTACAACGTCAATCAGACTAATGCCTTCTAATGTAAGCACCATCCACCGACATGTAACTACATGTATTGAGGCTGAGCTCGAATTCTATAGCCAAGCAAATCTCACCAATTACATTGCGGGTCTAGAAGAACGTAAATTGCCAGCATAACTATCAAAGAGGTTAGGGTTCGCTTATAAAGCTAACTCCGATGCCGGAGTTGGCTTTATAAGCCAAGTGCGCTTAGAAACTAACATAAGACATAGCAAATGCCAGGAATCTCGTGCGACAGCCCGGCTGCTATTTATTGAAAATGATTCATATCCGTCTAGTTGTTTCGCCCTAGACTTCTCCATCATGGCATTCGAACTCCAGCCATTAAATGCTATTGCAGACTTGGAGGAGATCATACAGCTCATGGTTGTAACGTTATACACCCAAGAGCCAATGAAAACAATCTTAGGGAATGCCTCTCCCGAGGACAAATGGACTCTCCTTTCACACTCAATTCGGGATTGGTTGACTAAACCAGGAGCAGTTGGCTTGAAGATGGTCGAGTCCTCCACCAAGTATGATTCTATAGGCAGAGGACTCAACACATATGCTTATGAAAGTTAGCAAAATAGTATCATTCTTCATCGTCCAACGCCCTCATTCTATGACGGATAACGAGAAGGCAGCTGGGTCTTCATCAATGGAATATCCGCTAGGGATGAACAAGGAGCTGGCTAGAGAGTTTTATGGTATCAGCGTGGGTCTCAGAAGAAGGAATGGATTCGACCCAGCAAGGGATTATAGTAAGACAACTTCCTCTTTCTCTCGTGCCTTGTTTCCATCTTGAAATGAGGTTTCTTCTTTGCAAACTAATGGAATACTGCGATTATCAGGTGGCAGCATCATTGCGACTCTCCCAGATTATCAAGGACAAGGACATGGGAGACGTTTAGTCGAAACAGGACTCAAAATGGCTGACACAGAGAGTAAAACATGGTATGCTGGGTGTTGGCCAGCGTCGGTGCCGCTATATAAAAAAGTAGGGGGTTTCGATTACATCACTGAGGAGTCAATTAATATGAGTCTCCATGGCGGTGAAGGAGTAGTCTCGATGAGGCTGTTTGTGCGCAAGCCCAATGTAACTACTATTTGAACTGAGTGAGTTAAGCCACCCAACTGAGTTAGTTGGTCATATAGTCGGTCTGGTTCAGGACTCTGTCTAGTTAAGTGACGTCTCGCTCAATTGAGTGAGCCTTATTACTAAGTTGGGCTACCACTTTAGACAAGATTACTATATATAGCTAGCGGCAGCTCGGCCCAGATCATTAGATACATATTAATATAAGCTATTCAAATCTCGCTATCGCTACCTCGCTGTCGCTGTAGTCTCGTCTCTTAACTATTACATTATCTTACCCTTTCCCTTTTGCGTCTCAACCTATAACTCTCCTCCACTTCGATAAAGTGTTGTTTTGCAGGCCTGTACGCCTAGTACTAGGGATGGCATAAAGATTATATCGAGACAGAATTTAATAGTGGAAAGATAAAGCTTAATGTTCAATCGGGAAGCACGCGGCTGTTTAAATCAACAACATTTAGGCTCTGCAGCATATTACTAGTTACTAAACATGTGATGATTCGACTTCATAAGAATTACACTTAAATGTAGTCCCTTTATTGTTCAAAACATTTCTATTGAAGATTTTATATAGACTACTTCATCTCGTTGCCACATAGAACAAACGCCTAGATAAATCGGTAGGTAATAAAATTATCGTAAATCAAAATATTTATGTTGGTTGTTGCAGGGCGACCTTAATGACCTCCTCGAGATTATCTTTGGGCAGTCCAAGCTTCTCCAGCTTCTCCAGCTCCGCTGCGTCAACCTTGTGGTCGAAGTCGCCACCGAGGCCCTCTACGAAGTGCGTGACAAAGAACTTGATGAAGGGCGCCATACCGTCACCCTTCTTGATGTTTTTCTCGTACTCACTGGCGATGTCCTCGTACTCCCTCGTCGTGACGTCCCAGTCTGCATCCGTGGTGCTCGTGGCGCGCTGCACCGCCTCTAGTATCTCCCGCTGTGACAGGCGGAACGATGGCGCGTAGACAGCCTTGTTCTTGAACTTGACCAGATCGGCTTCTGGCAGACTCAGCACGGCGGCAGCGGCCTCGCCACTGTGCGTGACCGTCGCCGTGCTAGTCTTAGCGTCAGCGCCGCGCCAGATGGTGGCCTTGCGGGCCTTGGGGTCAATTCCCCAGAGGCCGAGAGGGAGACTGATGTCTAGCCAAGGGCCAACCGCGACAGAGATCCAGCTGCTGACTCCCAGCTCATTGATGAAGTCGCGGATCTCCTTCTTATTCTTAAGGAGGATATTCTCCTCAATCAGCTTACTGGCGAAAGGATCAGGACCGAACTCGGATGGTAGGATCCAGCGCACGCCGACCTTAGCAGCCGCACGGATGGCGGGCTTCTGGAGGCTGATGATATGAGACAGAGGCGGCATAAGAACGATGGCGTCCTGGCCCTTGAAGACATCGGCGAGGAAGGCCTCGTCCTCAAGGTCACCCTTCTTGACGGTGACCCCGGAAGGAAAAATGCTGGTGGCCTCGAGCCGCTGAATAACGGTGATGGCGTGGATACCCTTGGCCAGGAGCGCTTTGAGCATCGGCTTGCCGAGTTGGCCACTGGCACCGACAATCGCGATCTTGCGTCCTTGAACTTGAGGCGCCATTGTGTAGTAATTATATACTGGCGCCAAAATAAATCGCGAAGATGAGGAGTAAGGCTAAATGAGTCTAGGTTGCTGATTTGGTATCAAGATGCTTGAAGCTAATCGTTGAATCGTTGGTTGTTTGAGGACACTATAAGGGATGGTTGACTCAACCGAACTAGAATCGTGTTTTCATCGTCGTTCTAAAGGGACTGTTTTAAATGTGCCAAACGGAAAGCTACCGAATCCTAAAGAGACTTAGCAAAAGGGCACTGTGAGTAATCTTGCATGTCGTCACTGCTTTATAACGAGTGTGTTTTTAAATGTGTCAAACGGAAGGCTACCGAATCCGCAACAGGTTAGCGAAAACGCGGCAGGAGTACTCGTATTAATCGTACTTGATGTAACTACATTTGTCATACAGCCTTGCCTTGAATGGGACAAGATTGTAGATTTATAAGCTGGTAATATACCTTGAGTATTAGTGATCATCCACGGGGATTAGATACTGTAGACTGCTAGCGCCACCAACGTAGCGTGACAAAGGTAGCCCGGACTACGGGACCATCTTACAACACTAACGAGTATTTCACTCTTGCCAGAGATCGATATAGTCACTTGCTAGAATCCTGCAGATAAACCTCCCTTCCTTAAATGCTAGCCAACCTACCTAATTTCTTCGCTTCCCCTTTACGAGCTACGTTTTTGACAGCACCTACCCAAACCCATGGCAAAGACGCTACCCAGTGGGATTTATGCCCCTCTGCCTGTTTTCTTTAGCGAGAACGATGAACTAGGCAAGTCTCCTCTATGCCATAAAGATACCTTTCTGGCCATGGCGGAAGAGGAATATACTAATGCTGAATAGACCTTGAGGCATATGCAAAGCATGCTAAATGTGAGGATCTCCCAAGCATGAAGAATTGAGTAATTATTAATTGGTCCGGGATAGATGTCACTGCACCAGGAATTTTCCCTGTTGTCTCGGCCAGCATGGGAGAAGCTGCTCATTTGGTTTGTTTGTGTTTCGTTTGGTCATTTGCAATTCTCTAATCGACAATATAGGATCGCCAAGAACGTATAAAATTAATCCAGACTTTACGACTTGCCCTTGATGATATCGGTTTATACAAAACGCCAATTGTTGCTGGCGTGGGTGCTAACAGCACTCGGGAAACTACTCAATTGGCGCATGATGCGGCTGCGGCTGGGGCAGACTTTGTCCTTGTCGTCCTACCAGGCTACTATGCAGGTGTCCTAAAGGCCAACCCGACGGCGATGAGGAAATTTTTTGTTGATGTGGCCGCCGCATCGCCAGTACCAGTGTGTGTCTTCCCTCCCTAAGACGGTCAACTTTATTCTCTCTGCTCCGTTTGGGGGATATTCTACACCAGACCGAAGAAAGAGTCCAATAAGTTAACGAAATCGTGGGTGTTAACTACGTCTGCAGGATCATCTATAACTTTCCAGCAGTCTCTGCGGGGATCGATCTGAGTAGTGATGATGTTGTGGATATTGCAAATGCAGCTCCAAATATATGCGGAATCATGCTGTCGTACGTAACGGCTTTATTTTGCCCTTGTGTCAAAATAATCACTAATATTATGATAGTTGCGGTAATGTCGGAAAATTGGCAAGAATTACAGCCCTTGTCGATAACTCGTCGTTTAAAACTCTCAGCGGATTTATTGACTTCCTCCTTCCATCTGTTGCCGTCGGGTCTGCGGGTGCTATTAGCCCATTGCCCAACGTCGCGCCGGTTGGTCTCACATGTAACATTTTGATAACAAAATAATAACAGGGTCCTAGAATTTCAGTTTCAAGCTGTGGCAGGCGGTTCAAAGTTTCGGAAGCGTTGCTGATTTTCATGAAGCCAAGAAACTCCAAGGCTTAGCTTCCTTAGGAGAAACGGCTTTACTAAAAGAAGGGGTAAGCACTGCCAACACTTTCTTTGCTTTAGGCTCGAGGTGGTATGTAATGGGCTAATATTTAATATAGCTTCTGGGGTTGAAGGGCTTGCTCAACCAACGGTTCGGATATCCTGCAGTGCCAAGGCTGCCACTGCTAGTGGTAAGCAATGATGCAGTTACAGAGATGTCTAAAAATAAGCACCTGGAAGATGTAATGGCTCAAGAGAAAATATAGAACAGTAAAGGAAAGACAGTATCTTGGATCGCAGTGTCCGCAATAACCACATTCCTTATCACATGCTGTTAAGTCTCTTGGAGCAACCGCCCACACTGTGCAATCCAGATTGTCGGCGCTGAAACATTAATCCCGAGGGGAGGCGCCTTTTCAGGAGGGGTCCAACACAGCTAAAGCCAGTAACGTGATTATATTTAGTCATCCAATTATGTCCTCTGCGTTTTTGATGCTCTGTAAATCTACGGGCAATCTCTATCTTCAAGTCTGCGAGATTTTCCTGCTCAGCAGATCCCAGCTGTTCTCCGTCTCTGCTGTACTATGTTCCGCAGTCCTTTGCCTCATCCCTCTCCAGTGTTCCACACTGACTGTGATATCTCCCTTAACCTTAATCTTATCCAGCCCATACAGGTTCTCCACACTATCTCCGCCCTAACTCCTAGTCGAATTGATCCCATCAAATCCCTCCAACACATTCCACACTCAGGGGCTGCCCTACAGTGGAGCGAGTAGGGCTCGGCAATGAAGGGTATTGAGAGCCCTAGATAAAAGGGGCTGGAGGCCCTAGATTCAGGCCTCCAGTCAATAGTCGTTGCATTTACGTAGACCTATTGTTCTTACGAATACTACCTTCTACCACCTCCTCCTGACCTGGTTCCCTAGACTCCCGTGAGACCCCGGGACTACGCTTTACAAGTATCCTATGAAAATACTTTATGATTTGACTTATATTATTATCTACATTCTACTTAGACCTAGCTTTGCAATTTCTCAACCCCTAAGCTTCTAATCATCATTTTTCGCACATGGCCGTACGCTGCCGAATTGCTCCCCAGCCCCTATTCGGCCTCTCCCCGACATTCCATAATCCAAAATAGGTGCTTGCCTACCATCGGACACACCGCGGGATTCGGCGTCGCGAGCTTCTTGCAGGCGAACGTAGTCGCTAGTGCGTTCTGCCGCACTCGATGACAATCTTGTCGTGGATGACCCTTTATCTCGGAAGAGAACCACAACCTTCAGGAAGCTAATGAGGCTCTTAGTAAACGCCGGAGGGCTGAAAAAATACGTGTTCGTTGAGAAGATTCACTAATTATGGAGGATTCACACAATATTTTGGCCTAGAAAGAGGTTAACGAGCAGGTTGCGTGGATATACGTGAAAATCGAGGTGGTGATCGGGAGAGGCCAGGGAGTGTACGGCTCTGTGGCAACAGTGGCAAGACTGGTCATATTGCACGAACGTGCTAGATCGAAGCAGAAAAGTCTAATGTATATAGTTCTGAGTAGTTTTAATTCATTTGAAAGGTTGTGGTTTTGTGATTGGCTAGAAAATTGGCCTCACAAAAAAGTGCGCAGCTCGCTGATGAACCACGTTAAACTAGAAGTAAATAAATATAACTAGTTATATTTACTTCTAGTAAGCTAAAAAGTTATAGAGTGTATCGGAAATCAGTAGAAGCATCCTGCTGTAATAAATTAGTACAATGTCTTTCCTGCAGTACACTTTACTCACGTCATGGGCCTCGATTAGCAACTCTCCTCGGTCGGCCTTCTTATTTTGGCGGATGAACTCAAGGTCACAGCACACGACTAAAACTATAGTCAATAGTGCGCACGCAATACACGCCCACATTCCAGGCTTGTAGCCTGTTTTTGCATCCTGGGACCGGAAGACTAAGCTACCAGCAATACCACCGATGCCGCCAAAGCCTACAAGGGTGGCGCTACAGAAGGCTCTCTTCCACTGGCCGCGAACGTTGTTGGCCTGGAAGGACAGAACGGCAGGGACGTTACTGTTGGCACCGGCCGTGGTGAGGAAGACACCAAAGTAGCGGACGGAGGCGCTCTCAGCCCAGCCCATAATAGGCAGGCCAATGAGACAAAGCGTCATGTTGAAGATGATAATCGGTCCCCGAACGTGGTACTTGTCGCCGACCCAGGCGGTGGCAGACATGATAATACCGGCGAAAGCGTATGGCGGCGCGACGAGGCACTGGGCGGCACCAATGGAGAAGCCCATATTATCCATGAGAATAATGGGCAGCGTATAAGCAAGAGCATAAGAGATAGTAGTAGTGTCAAAGAAGAGCATGGCATAGGCCCAGATCTTGGGGTCAGCGCCACCATTGATGAACTTACGCAAGTTGAAGGGGGGTGCTACAGAGTCGCCGCGGTCGCGGTTAATGCGAGAAATGATCCACTGGCGCTCACGTTGGCCTAAAAAGCTCCACGACTTGCGGGTGGAGTCGGGAAAGTCGACAAGCAGCCAGTAGCCTGCAATACCCAAGGCGCAGGTAATGACGCCCTCAATAATAAAGATCCAGCGCCAGCCAGAAAGGTTCTGGTGGCCACCGAGATGCATAAGCTAAAGGAAATATTAGAAGACGAAGAGAGACAGAGAAGGGAGGTGGGACTGGGCAACATACACCAAAGGCAAGGATACCGGCAAAGGCAGAGGCAACACAGCCAATAAGGTAGAAGAAGGAGTACCGCTTACCAATCTCATCTATAGAGTCAGTAATTGGCACCAGTAGTTAATAATATACTCACATCGAGTATACCATGTGCTCATAAGGTAGACACAGCTGGGGAAGAAGCCAGCCTCAAATATACCGAGGATAGCGCGTAGGCCGGCAAGCGACCTGAAGTCTTTCACAAAGCCCATTCCGATCATAACGGCGCCCCAAAGGAGTGTGATTCCAGCGAGGTGGAAGCGGGGACCGATCTTGCGGATAAGGATAGTAGACGGAGGCTGGAAGACAATATAGGTGGTAAAGAAGACAAGATTGCAAATATTCTGAGATAGGGCAATCCTTGTCAGTGGGAGTTCGCTACCATATCCGTTCGAGAGTTCACAATACCCCTAGAAACAACTTACATAGCGGAACCCTGTCAGGGTCAACTCGGCGCTCATGCCAGCAATGTTGGCGGCACTCATATTGGTGCGGTCCATCAGACTCACGCAGTACATGGCCCCAACCGTTACGACGAGGCGGCGGTCGAGGCGGCGGATGATGCTGCGCTGCTCAGTGGGTGTGAAGCCATGGGTGATGTCCTGCTCGTGCTCCTTGCCATTCGTAGGGGACCGGACAGGCTGGTAGTCGGCCTGCTTCTCCAGCGCCAGATTAGACTCGGTACGGTCCATGGGGAGAAGTGAAGAAAGGGGACGAGTGGGAAAGGAATAAGTAGAGAAATTGAAGAGAGGAAGCTAGCTTGATGCTATCTTGCGTGGACAGGAAACCTAGAGACGAAGGGGCCCTCGTCAAGATATAGAGGGGGATCGGCGCACGATAGAGAAGCACCCTACAGTATTGATCCACGGCCGCGATGCATCGGACAGGCTCCGCCAGACCTCATGCCAAGAATGGTGTCTAGGACTAGCAATTGTCAAGAAATTCCTCGGGTAATGGTGGTCCTAAGACCACTATGGTAGACTCTCACTATCCTGAGCTCTCCAGCTTGTTCCGCCTCTGTTGGTGGCAATGCAGCTCGCCGTTGCCCCCTATCATCGAGCTTGACGGCTGACCAGAGATCTGGGGCCCCCCGAACTGCGACGTACCCTCGGCACGCTTATGCGAGCCCGCGAATGAAAGACTCGGACTTAATCGGTAGCCACTAAAAGTCATAAAGTCATAAAGGCACCTCGGATTATGGACCGAGGTCGAGTAGTACAGACGACCCGATAATATTAAATGCGGGCTACAGTACTAGCAGTCTACAAGCAGGCCTGCATATGACCGCGGATTGTGAAAATAGCTTCTCAGATCTGCGCAGAAATAGGTTTTAGTATGAAAATGATAGGACCAAGCTCCTGATACAAGTTCAGGTTCTGGCACAGTAGATGAAACCTTGGGCCTCGGCAATATTTCAGATACGAGGTTGTGGTGGTCTTCGGTTTCGGTATTCCTGAATGCTAAGTAATTGAGGAAGGTAGGTGTATTAGCTGTGAAAACACATTGTTCCCTTAATTTATTCCGACCAATAGTATGTTACCCAATAACACAGCCCAGCAACAGCAAATGCCGAACAGGCCGTATCTAGCAAACACACCAAGCGCAGCACTTTGTCTTTGAAGATTTGAACATGGCTGAAGACGCCCACCTTGTTATTGTCTCAACGCGTCCAGATCTGATCACGACCACGAAAGTCAGCATTGGGGCTCAAACTTGAAAGTGGCTTGGTCAACTGTCTAACCAATCCTTACGGACGCTCTAGCGAAATCAAGTGGCTGGTTCGTCTACGTCTACGAATTCTATAGTTATTCCTCAGATAGAAGCTTCGTGCTCAACTCAATATAGTATTTGTCATATACCGTAACGCAATTACTTGAAAGCCTTTGTGTCTGATCCCCTGTCTTACTTAGTTAACCTTTATGCAAAGGAACCTCTGTGAATTCTACGCCATGGGACCCAGCGTTACACCACACTCTGTTGCGGGATATTGCATAAATATTATCTTGCTAAGGGATGTAATGGCATTGAGTTATGATGGGTAACACAAAGCATTCCCACCACTTGACCGGTGTGGCCCCGACTGCAGAAATAGACAGGCACGTGAATTCATGTTTCTTCCAAAAATGCGCCCGGCATAAGAGGCAATGCCAGATGTTGAGCGAGGATCTAACTAAGGGCCTAACAGCGCATTGACTTTGTCACTGGAGATCCCACCTTCATAGACCTGACCTTCCCAGGGCTATGATTCACCAAGTGAATGTGAATAACGTGGTTCAAGAGAATACGAAGGTGCTTGCGACCCTATCAAAGTAGCTTTATCACCACTGCAGGAACGTTACAGAGATCTGTCGGGCAGGTTCGTTGGAAGCAATGTGGCTGGCATAATTGGGTTAGTAGGAAACGACACGACAGTAATATGCAATCTGGGAGACCTACTCTGACTAAGAGATCTAGGAATGCCACTTATGCATGTGTTGGAGGATGCATGAGGAAGAATACATTTATCATGTCTGACCTCAATTTGTATCTGATTGCCACTCGACACAACGTCATTGGGATGGCATGAGTCGACGATAGGGATACCTAGTAGCCGTTGGGCTTCTGAATGCATGAAATATAAGGAGCTCCAGCGAGGCAAGTCCTGCTCTATGCTCAATGACGAATCGAAATCGTTGGAAAAGATTGCCTGTGATAATGATTTGAGAGAATTTTCGGAGCCAGAAATAGTTGGGGTTTTGGAGTCAACGGTTGCTTGCTGAGAAATTCTAAGTGCAAAGAAGAGAAAACCGTGTCAGCCAATTATTTAATTATACGAATCACGAATCACTCACCCTACTTGGCTCATCCTGCGGATGCAGCGGTTGCCTTCTTCGCGGCACCTGACACATGCCTCAAAGCCCCAGAGAGTAAGGCACCGTAGTTTACGGGTATGACAGACTTTACAGGCTCCTGGCCGTAGGGATCTGTTTTTTCGAACGGGACTCCCACCAAACCCTCTGTGCTGCTTTGGTATATTAAATATTTCGTGGGGAATCATGGTGGTTACAGTCGTGGATCCTCTCTATTCGTCAAGTTGCGGTCGTAATTTTAAACAGAAAACGAGCAGCTGAAGAGATAGTTTCTGTATATATAGATACAAACGTTTAGCAAGAAAGCCAAAGGGCCAAGGATCGGAAGGGAACAATCTTTCAGCTGCTCAGCTAGCCGTTGTGGCGAGCAAGCGGGACGGTCGACCGATTGTTATCCCTATGCCGGGGCAACAACTGAGAGAATAATTGAGGAGAATATGCCGATGGTGGTGCTGACAGGAGAGGAGTTGGGGAAGGCGAGTGGGGAAGGTGATGGCATCTCGACAAAAGCATTGTCCGCCGAGACATATATACGGTTGCCGGTAGCCAGCATTGTCCCCGATTAGTCTGGAGGCCAGAGCAAGTTGCTAATCGTGATCATATCCTTTCATAACGTACACTAAAATCTCGGTATAAAAATCCTGTAGATAAGAATACCTGACCAATAATAATTCGACGATATTCTTATCATACAACCATTGCAACCAAGATTCTTATAGCGAAGCTTTACTGTAGCTGACATAGTTGCGAATATTAGTTAACCTGCTACTGGCTCACGGAACTGGCTGTGGAAGCAGGCCCATCTTCTGATTCTGAGCAAACTTTTGCATTCCGACCTCTGAAAAAGCTATAACGTATTACGTGCATAGAAAAAACTACAGATATATTTTTGGAACCTACTATTGGGCTGTTGTTTAGATATTATGTTGGCAAAGACACAAGGTTTAAAAGTAACACTTAAGAGTGGAACTTTGGCTAGTGAGAATATATTTGTAGAAGTGTCGATCTTCAACCCCGAACGAGAATCTCGCAAGCGAGGCAAAGCTATTAGGAGGATATGTCCTACAGGAAGCCTGATCAATATTAGCGTAGGCTCATGCGGGCCTAAAGCGTTCCAGATTACCCTTGCACTAGATTTCTGTAGCAGCCGAGGTCCCGATGTCCGAAGTAGGTGGGAAAGACGTTAACGAAGAGAGTTAGACCCGAAAAGCTATCAACATCAGTTAATGATAGAATAGATGGATGAATTAACTTGGAACATCTTTCCCCAGGCTATATAGATCTAGATTCATATGCGAGATTGTCGGGTGTAGCTGCAACGTGACTACTGTATATAGAACAGTAATAAATGAATCAATTGAATAAGTAAACTATCTACTGGGCCAAAAACTACTGTTTCTAGGCCGCCGCGGCACCAGCCTCGTCACCCAACTGTACACGCTTTGTAACCCAAGCTTCCAAAGTGCAAGTTTCGCCCCGCCCATTTTCGTGTGGACTGTCTTCTCCACTTTTTCCATCAGTCTCCTCTGTCCACGCCTTGCCGCTCCCCGCGGTCTTTAGCTCAATCGCTGATTCGGGATTTTGGCTCCAGTGGGCGCCTGCTGGTTTGGGATTCATCTTGCAGGGACGGAAGATGCTGTAGGTACTTTTTGCGAGCGTGCTCTGGAAAACAGTGGGCATGTATTTGGTCAGCAGCGGTCGGATGGCGACTAGGCAGGCGCAGATCACGGCCGTGTAGACCTCGAGTATAGACCAGATCACTACGTCGATGCTGCCCCCTGTTTTTTTTGTCAGTGTTGGGAGCCTGACGGCGAGGATAACTATGCATACATGTTGCGTCGAGGGACTGGACTTGGTAAGAGAATATATATTTCAGGCGGACCATGCTGGTTACGCATGCACTGGATAAAGTCAATACCTACCAAAAAAAAGGTGGGAAGGGGGGGCAGGGTTGAAAAGAGAGAAAGTGGTCACGTACAATGAACCACATGCGAACATGAATATGACCGCCAGTCTCCTCTTCAGAGTAAGATTCAGTCCCTTCAACTCTCTGACAGGAAGTAGCATAATCACAATGTCTTCAAAAATGCTGAACCCAGCCCCGGCGAAAACCACAACAGTTGGATTGATACACTTCCCTTTCACGCCTAAATCCCAAATTGCACTAATGGGGATACATTGCAAAGTAATGACCATGAAGAATGCGAGGACATGGCAGGTAATTAAGGCTATGAAGATCTTGGTAAAAAGTCGGAAGCGTTTACCCTGGAAGATGCGCAGTAATAGAAGGAGAAGTGAGATCTTGGCCAGACCTTGGACTACCGCGTAGAGTATTTGAGATGTATAGTAGAGCTACCGGTTGTTAGCATGTATAAGAAGTTGCGTTCGAATACCTACCTGTTGTAGAGAGATTGTATTCTCCGGTGGAACATCCCACACATGTTTCCCGAAGCCTCGTGTGGCATCTGATTGTCGTTATTATTTATTGACTGAAACGATGGAACAAAATTGGAGCGTACTATATATTGGAATAACTGACATCGGTATCATAAGTGCCTGATCACAAGTCAGCCTCACCGTCAAACCAGTTTGTCTGCGTGTAACTCACACCAGCTGCAACTATGGCCCAATCATCCCACCAAATATATGCAACAGTGAAGCGGGAGTAAATCCTCAGTATAATTACTGGAAAGGAAATTGCCGATAAAATGGTAACTACTCGGATAAGTTCTGCACTCCGAGATGGCTGTGGGACAGTTTTGCAGACGAGGTTTTGCGAGACGGATATCGCAGCTGTAGACGTTAGCATTGACTCAAGTACGGAATGCGAATCCTAGGATTTACTATACTGCTCCGTGCGATTACAAGATGTTTGTATGCAGGCAGCGAGTTGACCCCGCAGGGTGGTATTCCTGCAGAAGCAGCTTTGAATATCATCAAAATGGCATTCCACCATTTGAAGCAACTTCTCAGAGCATGATATCTTGAAGGTGTCAGATAATTCGATAGACTAAAGATCCAAATAAGGAGCTCACCGAGCAAGCAGGAAGCTCTGAGAAGATCACTCCAAGATTCAATTGCGCTAGCACTCTCGTTAAGAGAGACACAAAAACCAAAATCGTAGAGAGTTGCATTGTTTCGTGATTAGCCAGACAATGTTACAGTACAGCAATACAGTTAGATGCTGTGGACTGTGTATTTAACCTACGGTTTTTAACCAGCGAGCCTAGTGCCACTAAGGAGATCCGCGGTACTAAGCCAAGAAATGACATGGCAAGTCATCGCCTCGGCCTATCCCCTAATGCGATCTACCCCTGTTAGCTCGCCAGTCATGAACAGAATTTTGAGGAGGGAGGGGGCTGGGAGGGGCCACAGAGGTGTAAAGGCGACATAACTTAGAAAGAAGGGTCATAGCGTAGCGTAAATGCTACTCCCAGTCTCTTGAGCTTTTGGAACGAACTTTCAAGTCTGTTGCCTTAGCTTGTCTCCTTAGTTACACTATCTTTCTTGAGTGTTCCCAAGAACGCAATACCGTAGTGTATCGGTTGCCTCGGCTTTTGGATTTAGCGACCTAAGTCCAAGTATACGAAGTGCTCGCACTGCCATGTAGGAGATGGACCTGTTTCTAGGAGGACTTTGACCGTGGAACGATTCCAACTAACCTAAAACAGGTAATAGTTAGTCGATTAGTTGACGAAGGTCCAGAGTATCTCAGAGGCTTGTCTGCCTCAGTCCAAAGTCATCTCGATAGACTATGTGGCGTCAATATATGCTCCGATATAGAAACACCTTGCGTATTCTGTTAACACTGGTAAACCCTGCAAACTGTTCGTACGTAGCTCGGTCTCCTACAGTGTTTGAGCTGGTTGCCTCGACGCCTCGTACCAGACTTATGCCCGACTTCCGTAAAAACTTTGAAGCACCGTACTAGGAGAACATCGTGCACACTTCCACAATGCTCTGCATCAAAGAGCTTTAGAGCTGGGTGTCGACGTAGGAGTGATTAGTCGGGTCGAGAATTATGATTCCGACAACATAATATTCGTATGACTTTTGTTCAATGACGAAGGCCTGGTTATTATGTTCCTTTGAGAATGTAGGTATGTTTGTTTCGCCCAATTCCGAGGGATAGTATTTGGGGATACCGGAGAACGGAGCTAAAAATTATTGCAGGCGCTTTACTAGAATAGGACGTGTGTGTTGTGTTGTGGTCTAGTCCTTCCGAGGACTTCGAAAGGCGGGGAGGTAGGAAAGGCGGGATGGTAGGGATCGAAAGGCGGGAAGGCAGGGATCGCCGAGACGCTTTGCCTATTTAAGCAATAAGGTAGGAATAAGTTAGACTAGACCCTCTTAGGCGACTATTGGGACCTTCCCTCGGCACGCCTATGCGAGCCCGCGAATGAAAGAGTCGCGCCTAAGCTCTAACCACTAAAAGTCGGATCGTGGACCGAGGTGGAGTAGTGGAAACTACCCCATAATATCACAGGTAGGCTATAGTAGGCTATAGACCCGCCTATGATCCCGGATTGTGAAAGCGCTTCTGAGATCTGCTTATGAAAATGAGTAGAGACTACTCCTAATACAAGTTCAGGTACTAGTAGAAGAACCATTGAGCCTCGGCAATATTTCAGATACGAGGTTTTGGTGGTCTTTGGTTTCGATATTCTCGAATGACAAGCAATTGAGGAAGGTATTAGCTGTGAGAATAGTAGATGGTTGCTTGTTTTCTTCCATCAGCTTTAGCGTTCTGAGTCGTTCCTCCTGTAAGTAATGACAAACAGGGTTGGCACCTAGTTCCCCTCATTTTTTCCGACAGGATAACCTGGCCAGTGCTGCTAGTCCTTTAAAGTATAGCGGTGCGACGATAGCTGCCAAAGTGTCTTAATTATATATTCCGCAGAATTCCCCTTCCTCCATGGTTTATTTTGTATCTACATCTCGACATTTCTAGCAATCCCCACTGTCTCACATTCAAAATGATGCAACCTTCCATGTTCATATTGTACCTCCTTCCTCTCGCACTCACCACGGCATTTGACCTGAACCCTACGGTCAAGTTACCATCTGGTGCCAATGTGATTGGAAGCTCTATTGCCGGTATTGATTCCTTCAAAGGTATCCCATTCGCTCAGCCACCTGTCGGACAGCTCCGATTGCGGCCACCTCGAGCAATTGTCAACCAGAGCGGTAATATCCTTGCCACTGGTATTCCGAAAGCCTGTCCTCAGCTATATCTACCCATCGATACCAGCAATATACCAGCCGCCGCTTTAGGACTTCTGCTCAACACCCCATTGGTGCAAACCTTTACCAACGCCGGCGAAGACTGCTTGACCATAAACGTTCAGCGGCCAGCATCCGCCACTTCTTCATCAAAGCTTCCAGTTATCTTCTGGATCTATGGGGGCTCATTTCAATTTGGATCAACTCAAATTTATGACGGCAGTTTCATAATCACAAATTCTGTACAACAAAGAAAAGATGTGATATTCGTCGCCGTCAACTACAGAGTCGGCGGCTTTGGATTTCTACCAGGAAAAGAAGTTCTGAAGGACGGCTCTGCAAATCTTGGTCTGCTTGACCAACGTCTCGGCATGCAATGGGTAGCCGATAATATCGCTTCTTTCGGGGGTGATCCAGACAAAGTCACGATCTGGGGAGAGTCGGCTGGGTCCATCTCCATCTTCGACCAGCTGGCTTTGTACGGAGGCAACCACACCTATCAAGGCAAACCCCTTTTCCGTGCTGCCATCATGGATTCTGGGAGCATCATTCCGACCGAGCCAGTAGCTAGTCCCCGCTCTCAGGCAGTATACGACAGAGTTGTTAAGAACGCTGGTTGCTCTTCCGCCGCTGATACTCTTTCTTGTCTACGTGAAACAGACTACACCACCTTCTTGAATGCTGCCAGTAATGTTCCCGGTGGCAGTATTGCAGGTTCCTATCTGCCGCGTGCGGATGGAAATAGTCTCATGAAATCCGCCAACCTCATCGCTCAGGAAGGCTCCTATGCGCCGGTCCCATTTATCATTGGGGATCAGGAAGACGAAGGCACTATTTTCTCCCTTACCCAGTTCAATCTCACTAACGAACAACAACTCGTTGACTACTTCTCCAACGTTGTCTTCCCCAACGCCTCTCGAAGCACAGTTCAAGGATTAGTTGACACCTACTCCGCGGACCCATCAGCCGGTTCGCCCTACAATACAGGGCTTCTCAACAACTTTTACCCCGAATTTAAGCGCCTGGCTTCTATACAAGGCGATATCGTGTTCACTCTTCAGCGGCGCCTGTTCCTTGCTTTGGCATCCCTTGCAAAACCAAATGTCGCATCGTACTCGTACCTGTCGTCCTCCTTCTACGGCACACCCATTCTAGGCACCTTTCACGGGACTGATGTTCTACAAGCCTTTGGTTATATTCCCGGCATCCCAGCTGCCAGTATGCAAGCATACTACATCAGCTTCGTCAATACGATGGATCCTAACCAGGGGACGAGTGCGCTGCTGCCGAAATGGCCTAAATGGAGTACGGGGAAGCAGCTTCTCAATTTTCGTGCGCTAAGCAATACGATAATTCCCGACAATTTTAGAGAGGCTAGTTATGAGTATCTGGCTGCTAATATTGCTGAATTGACAGTTTAACATGATAGCTCTGGAAATTCACTGGTGGGGATGAGTGGCAGTGGCGGGGATATCTCCTAGATTTAGGCTCAAACTGCAGGTTATCTGTTCTATATAAAGACCTTAAAAAGCAATTAATAAGCCATTGATTGAGGTTTGAAAGACTGTTAGCATGCAATGTTCAAATAATAGACCGTGCATTTGAGTGTGAAGAGTTTTCATTGATGCTAACCACTAAACCTAATGTACAGGGCCTGATATCATCGTACTGATGTCGGGGGAGTAGGGCCGACTCTGCCAATTGCTTGGCAACGAGGCCGGTTTTCAACATGCAATAGCTGCTTTTCTAAACTTGCTCCTGTAATAGAAAACCACATGCTGAGAAATATGCCAGCCAATTGTGACAAGAGCCCCACTTTAGTCATTAAATGACCGCTCCACAAATCTTTGGAAGTTTGGCTGGACAAACAACGCCACGCGTCCTAGCGGCCGCTAGTAAAGTGCGGGGAAATCCTCCTGTTCTCCCATTTCGTAATTGACTCGACGTTTCTTCAAAGTAGCATTTTAACAAGAGTAGTCTCATTTGTTTCTGGAGAGGTAGTGTTTACTTGTAAAGAATCTATATTGCATATCTGAGCCTCTTCCAGGTGTTTTAATGGTACAGTAATATGGCCACAATGATTGTTCCACGAAAACCCCACTCGAAGACTCGAGGAGGATGCCGGACATGCAAGTATATAACCTGGAGAATCCGTACCATCCCCAATATGACACTGACTGGTTTTGTAATAGGTACAGACGCGTCAAATGCGATCAAGACTGGCCTGCCTGCGGGAGGTGCAGTAGAACTGGCCGCCGTTGTGACGGCTACGAAATGCCGAATAATGAGAGGCTCACACCTCGCTATATGTCTCTAGAGCATTTCCGAGAGACAATCTGCTCTCCACTCACCTCGTCGTTGGTATCCCACCCGTTCAGTACGAGACGCCCACAAGAACTACGCTCGATCCAGTTCTTCCAGACTCGCACGATGCCTGCGATGTCCGGCTGCTTTGGAGGGTATGCCTGGTACTCTCTGGCCATCAACTTTGGCACGGCATGTCCTGCCATTCTCCATGCTATAATTGCACTCGGCGCATATCACGAAATCTCAGAGGCCGTCAAAAGTACGGAGGCGTGGAGCTTAGATCGTAGCGCGAATCCGTCTGACCTTTCCTCTTTAGCCTCCGTACAGTACATGAAGGCCATTCCTCTCCTCCGCGACAGTCTTTCCTCGAACGAATCCTCGCCTGCTGGAATTGAGATAGCTTGTGTATTGTTCGCTTGCATAGAATCGCTCAGAGGCAATCGACAATCGGCATCCGTACACGTTACGGGCGGGTTAAGCGTATTAAAATCACGACAAAAGAGCCAGCTTATGTCCTCCGAGGAGGCGATTATGAAACCAGTGTTTGCTCGGATGAGCCTCATGCAATCTCTTTACGGCCGCCCCAGAGGCATTCGGTTTCCAGAGCTTCTAGATCCATACGACGAGGCACCCTCTCTGCGTGAGGGTAGATTTGTGAATCTCAAGGATGCTTACACTGCGAGCACAGGGATGTTGAATGGAAACGTGCGTTATGTTGAGATGACTAAACATGGCGGCTTTCCAGACCAGGCTACAACGGATATAGCATATGCGGCCCATCTTTCGCAGGTTAAGGGTTGGTCCAAAGCTTTTGAGGCTTATGTCAGTGAGCCTGCTACAAGCGAGGAAGAGGTTCTTGGACGAGTACTATTGCGCTCACACCACTCGCTTGCGCGCTCTTTTCTGGCAGCTTGCAGAACTCGACAAGAGAAATCCTTTGACCTTGACATTTCCCATTTCGAGTTGATCGTCAGATCTCTGGAACCCTTCATTTTGCCCCTAGCAAATTCTGGACAACCGTTCTCGACATCCTTCTCGCTAGATATGGGGTTAGTCCCCACATTGTTCTACACTGCGGTCAAGTGCCGACATCCGAAAGTGAGACGGAGGGCAATAGCGTTACTACGTCTTGCACCGAGGCGAGAGGGGCTTTGGGACGCGATTGAAGCGGCCAAAGTTGCAGAGCTAGTGGTTAAGTTTGAAGAGACTTACCTAGATGAATCTGGAAGCAAGCGAGATTCGTCAACAGAGCCGCATTTGATACCAGAATGGGCGCGGATCCACGACGTCGACATCCTGGATATTGATTCTCTGGACCCTTCGCGGCAACTGGTCATTCTAAGATGGAAACCCGATGGGATCGATGGGAAAGTTCAGGATATGCGCAGCTACATTCGTTGGTAATCTATCTTTGTGGCAGAGTTAATGTTCGCACGCTGTTTCTACTCGATGCTGGAGCTCTTGTGCCTGAGGAGAGCACCCCTAACCTATACCATAAGCAACACCCCGGCGCCTGGCCGACGCGCTCTCGTGCATGAACTCGTCGAGCCCCTCACAATCCGGACGTGCCATGTCTTCCCCCGAGAGTTCGCACGTCGGCAGCATAACACTGTTGCCGCACTGGCATGAAACGCCCCAACCCCAATCGTGCCACGCCTGCCGGGACGCCCCTCCTCTCCATAGGTTAATCGGAATAGTAGACTCATAATCGGACCTGATCAAGTCTGCGCGGAGATAAACCAGGTCTGACAAAAGGAGGCTTCTTAGCCCGTGCGTCCATCGTGGTTGGCCACGGTCTGAGCTCGAAGTTCGCTCAAGCTGCTCTATCTGATGGTGCGTCTCCATGAAGCGCAACAGGTCGTCGCCCTTGACGCTGACGCCGCGGAAGGTCAGCCGTTCAACATGCCCGCGCGTGCCAATCCGGCATCCGCCAGTTCCGAGAGCCCGACCGAGAATCGTATGAGGGCACACAGCACCCTGGCAAGCTGGTGTACAAGCACAAATTCGAGATGGCGGCACTACTGCGCGGCATCGCCGTCGTCGCTAGCCAGTACACCTGCGACGCGCGCACCCACAGCGTCTACAATTCGTCTGGCACGACATGTTGGGCCGAGGGACTCATGAAGCGGGCGTCGAGCTCTAGCGTCGACAGTGAGTTGCATCGGCAAAAAACGGCGGCCAGGCGGTCCACAAGCTCGGCATCGGGAGGCACGCCTGGGAATGCCGCGCGATGGCGCAGCCAGGAGAAAACCGCGGCGGTCTGGGCTAGCTGGTCTGCTGTACCCGGGACCCAGACTTCCTAGTCTGGGGGCCAGTACTTCCGGATGGAGAGAATATAGTCGGCGGTAAGAGTCGTCATAGCTTGTTCCACCTGCCATAGACGAGCTGTCTGTGGAGGGCTGCCGAGATTGATTCTTATTTTCGATCGTTTTTCATTGAGCACATCATCCCAGAGCCTGTCACATATTTGAGGCCAACCAGAGGCAGGTGTGTGGGGCTGCGCCAAGTAGCGCACAAGCTGACCTAGCAAGGCTTTCCGCCCCCTTTTCATTGGGTCGTCTTTTGGAGGCCACCTGAGGATGTCTTGGCAGAGCCTCGCAGGTCTCAACTCGACATTTGTGTATTTAGATCCAGCCTGAATGAACTGCTCTTTTGCTAGTTCACGATACAACGGGAGTCGGACATCTCGCGATGATTCTCGGATCATCTTTCTGAAGATGTCGTTCGGCTGCGGCGTCGGGGATATCATTTCAATCATTTCAATCATCTCTTCTGTCGACACTTTCATCAAAGCGTGCCGCGAGACGTCTGCGACAATAAAGACACTGCACCAAGAACTTCAAAATTTAGGGACGTGGTTAGGTGAATTGCAACAGGAAGAATCAAATTTTGGGGAGTTAGCAACTGAACTCTTATCGAAGAGACAGAGAATCGAGGCGGAAGTCGAATTGAAACTTCATCGACTCTTGCGTCGGATTTTCGCCATCATTGCCTTTGGGTTATCTCAGAGCTTGGGTAGCCTTGCGATAACACGCAGGCCTCCGCCGCGTCACCGGCGGAGATCCTGCGCGAGCGTGAACAATCCTCGGCCACAGCCAACACTCGTATCGGAGAACCTTTCACGATTCGCCTTTTTTATTCGTCAACCCTCGGGACCTCTGTGTTTCTAAGCCTTCCATTCAGGGCCCCTTCTGCTCTGTAGAAGGTGGTGCGCGGTGTGATGTATTGACATTACACGACGTTAGACCCGACGTTATTAGCCAACTGACTCCAGGTGCTTCGGCAAGGCTGGTAGAGACAAAGCACTACAGTGACGAAGAGTCGAATTATGCAACCATCTATGAGCAACCCATCGTCCCCACTCTGTATCCTGATCCTCAATATCCCCTCAGCAAACCCTTTATGGACGAGACGACCATCTCGTCGTGGCCATCTCCAGAAAATCCCGAATTTGGCTACTCCTCCACAAATGGAGATGCACAGAAGACATCCTCAACTCCATCCGCCTCATCAACTCCTCACACATCTTCCTCCGCATTCGGATCAACTGCTTCTGGTAACATCGATTGGATTTCCTGCGAGTTTGCAGGCTGCCAAAGAACATTTACACAACGCCACATCTACAAGTGGGTATTTTTCATCCAATTATCAAAAGCCTTCACTCATTCTAACACAATCCTCAGCAAACACAAAAAGTCCCACGAACATCCAGAACATTGTTCTATGTGCGGGCGCGGCTTTGAAACCAACAAAGATGTTCGACGCCACATCAAAGATAAACACCAGTCGACGAAGGATTTTCACTGCCTTGTCACTGGATGCAAGTATGCACAAGGAGGAAAGAGAGATGGTTTCGCACGGAAGGAAAACTGGAAGAGGCACTTGCGAAATCAGCATGGGATGGGTGACGAATCTCCTTGAGTCCTGGGTCTCGTAATTTTACTTTGAAGCTGTACAGAAAGTTTGATTTTCTTTAAATGCTAGGCTTTCTTTCTATCCAAGTAGGGATACACTTCTCAAATGTTTCTCAGACAGTACCAACGACACTAGGCATTAAAGTTATTACTAAGCTGGATGTGGCGCACCAGTTACCGCAGTACCTCCAGCCACTGTTGGCCTTTTATGCCTAAGGGATCACAAATAAATTACAGCGTAATCTAGGTTATAGTGTTTTAAACGTGGATTATAGGGATATAGGCTCGCTTAAGAACGCTATAAGGACATAGGGAACCGTATCACGAGAAGTTGCATATAGGAGTGTAAGTTAGATAGAAGTCGGTGCAATCCTATAGGTCTACTACGAAGGATACAAAAAAGATGAAGGCGTAACCCTATATGGCTGTTCCCTTAAAATACCTAAAACCGCTCTAATTTAGCTAGCTCCCTATTTGCCTAAGGCTTCCTTACGTTATGTGCCTAAGGCTGTTAGTTGCAACTAACCCATAACAGCCCTAAGTCTTAATGGCGCTACGTAACGGCCGTAACTACCCTAAGTAAGGAGGCATCCTTATAGCTGTCCCTAGTAGGCGTAATCTTTTTTATATAATGTAAGGACATAGGGCACTATATTATAAGAAGTTATATATAGGAGTGTAGGTTAGATAGAAGTTGGTGTAATCCTATAGGTCTACTATAAAGGATATAAAAAGATAAAGGTGTAACCCTCTATAGCTATTCCCTTAAAATACCTAAAACTGCTCTAACTTAGCTAGCTCTCTATTTGCCTAAGGCTTCCTTACATTATGTACCTAAGGCTATTAGTTGCAACTAACCTATAACAGCCCTAAGTCTTAATGGCACTACGTAATAGCTATAACTACCTTAAGTAAGGAGGCATCCTTACACTTAGGGGTAATGTAGGCTAGGGGACTAGGGCTAG
This sequence comes from Pseudogymnoascus verrucosus, assembly GCF_001662655.1. Taxonomy (NCBI): domain Eukaryota; kingdom Fungi; phylum Ascomycota; class Leotiomycetes; order Thelebolales; family Thelebolaceae; genus Pseudogymnoascus; species Pseudogymnoascus verrucosus. The sequence goes on from NW_017263693.1 coordinate 34,616, forward strand.
GGGACTAGTACCTTAGGCACCTTATGTTAGTTATACCTATACACTTATATGCCCTATGCCCTATAGCTAGTAGGAGGATAGCATATAGTACTAACCTACTACTAAGTTAGTAAGGGTCTAACTATAAAGTAGTAGATAAGAATAGCTAAGCCCCCTATAAGGAGGGCTTAGAGATTAGTCTATTAAATACTATTTCTATTACTAGAGCCTATAGCTATAGCACGCTTCTACTAAACCCTTATAAAAATTATTAAAAATTAAAATTATAACATATTTTACTTATAAGTAACTATATAAGTAAGTAAGTAACATACTAAAACACTATTACTACTACTACTATACTACTATATAATAACCCTTATTTAATTATAATTAATTCCTAGCATGCTATATATTCTATAGTACTACTATTAGCTGTCTATTTATATAAATGTTTAGTAAAAGCTCTTTAGCTATAAATCTAGTCTATTAAAATGTTTTAAATTCTAACCTATAAGAATTCCTTTATATAGAGTTAGACACTAGCTTCTCTACTTACTATAGTAACTAAAGAAACATTATATTATGTATTTTTAACTTCAACTTACCTAATCTATAGAAGGGATTAATCGCTAGTTAAAGCGATTTTGCTCCCTAGCTATAATTTGCCTACCTACTACTATAGATATCATAAAGTAACAGAGGTAGGTCTGTACTATAAATGTAAGGTAGAAGCGTAAGTATATTCTTTAAACCCTCTAGATTTCTATAGAGTCGGCCTAACTGTCTCTGCACTTACCGTGAACTCTAGGAGTGCCCGAGATAATGTCAGCTGACCCACTTCGGCTTAAGACTCTTATCGATAAGCGCGGCAAAGGAGATTGCCCCAACTGCTTAATCTAGAGCACTACTGTAAGATTCGGCGATGGAGACCTATCTAACCCACTAGACACTTATGGGGAAGAAACTATGGCAGGTACGTACTGTCTGTAAACACGTAGCGCATGATCTTGACGGGCATCGAAACGGAGTAGCTGTTTAAGAGAGCTTGCTATAGTCATATCTAACAGATGAAAGAAAGATACGTTTCGGTTGGACCAGAACAGCCCTCTTAGACAGACAAATGCAAGACAGCCAAACTCCACCTTCTATCAACCGCACCCCAGAGTGTTTCTTATATGAGCTTGTGTTTACGCCTTGTGCATATCTTGTTAGGCGGCCACATATAAGTTCCCAAATTAGACATATTCTACAAGCTAGATACTTTATGCATATATGCGTGGTAGCTCTCGTCTCCTAACTTAACTTCTAAATCTTATGCCCATCTAGTCTCTGATATCATCAGACTAGTACCCTACTGAACATACGCCTCTACCTCGATCTCAACCTCCATCCCTGGAATACCCAACTTTGTCACCTCAATGCAAGTCCAGACAGGCTGATGGTTGGGCATCCACTTCCTGAATTGCTCAACCATGATATCAAAACTTTTGTCGAGATCGGTGTGATAGCTTCTCACAGAGTATACATTGGCCCATCCATCACCGCCTGCCTCTCGGACATTCATCTCGACGTTCTGAAAGGCAAGTTGGATCTGCCCGATGATATCGCCCTTCACAATCTCTCCAGATTCATTCCAGCCGCCTTGGCCGGAACACTTGATGGTAGGACCGATGCGAACCGATTGTGAATATGAGTAGAGTTTATTGTTAGTCTCGCCGACGCCAGCATAATTCGTGAACTTGATAGGAGACATTGTTCCAGAGGATCTTGATAAACGCTGAGTTATAGGGTTTGTGTCAGCCTCTGATCAGAACTTCCATTCATGTTGTAGCCCAAGGATTGTGCTGTAACACTTACCGGAGTAATTTTGCAATCAGGGAAGATGAAGAGGAAGTTGTAATACAAGTAGCTGGAGAAGGTGAAATCGCGGGGTTATATAACTGGTCTGATGGGAGAAACATTATATTGCTCTGCATCCGTGTGTCATGAACTCATGATCTATTACCGCGCTTATCTCGGTCGTGCAGTCGGAACGAGTGGGGCTACTTGCGGGGTACAAAGGAACCCTTGATATTGCTCATTGTGATAAGCGCGGCTGGGCTAGGTACGGTGATAAACTAAAGCAGGGGAATGTTGTGATACACCTCCTCGACGATATGACATGCTCCTAGAGCATGAAACTACTACTAGATCTGATCCTTCATCATCCAAGGCGAGGGGAGGTCTAACCCCTCTCGACTCGTATATTCCCCGCATGCCCGAGTTTCGGGTAGTCTCTACAATACCGGTATCATTGCTCAGCTAGCTGTAGGTATCCACTTCTGCTATAATGTATAAGTAACCCACATTACAACTTATATCAGAGTGACTGTCTTCTAAACTATCTTCTGAATAGTCTACTGATTTCAAAACGCGTATTTTCACTACCATCATGTCATCGACGCTGTTCCAGAATCTGTTGCTCCCCAATGGAGTTGCCTATGAACAACCCTTAGGTTTGTTCATTGATAATGTGTTTGTCTTGCCAGCGGAGCCCAGTTTGATACCTGTGGAAAATCCGGCGTAGGTCCACTCGAGATCTTCCATATACCCAAACTCCTAATATTGCTCTAGGACGGGGAAAGATATAATCAGTGTTCATGCCGCCTCTGGGATTGATGTCAACAAAGCTGTCGCTGCAGCTCGTCAGGCGTTCCGTGGAGAGTGGAGGTCTCTGAGCGCTACTGACCGAGGGTCTTTGCTTTTCAAACTGGCCAATCTTATCCATCGTGACCAGAAATTAATAGCGGCCATTGACTCCATGGATAATGGGAAGGTAGGTAAAAACACCTCACAGCCCATTCATGATGACGTGGCTCATACTGAATTAGACCTACAATGAAGCCTTGACAATCGACCTTGATGAGGCGTACAATGTCTTCAAGTATTATGCTGGTTGGGCAGACAAGATATACGGGCGTACTATTGAGATAGCGCCGTCTAAGTTGGCATATACGTTGCAAGAGCCTCTCGGTGTCTGCGGTCAGATCATCCCGTGGTATGTTATAATCTTGCCTGGTTTTCTTGTTTACACCTATCTTTCTTTGACACTGACGGAAATTTTCCCAGGAATTATCCATTCATGATGCTCGCCTGGAAGGTTGCACCAGCACTTGCCTGTGGCAACACTGTGGTCTTGAAGTCTGCAGAGCAGACTCCATTGTCAGCACTCTATTTCGGAAAATTGGTTCAAGAAGCTGGGTTTCCCAAAGGAGTAGTCAATATAATCTCTGGCTTGGGAAGCATAGCTGGCAGTGCATTGGCTATGCACATGGATGTTGATAAGATTGCTTTCACGGGAAGCACAGCTACTGGCCGGCTCATCATGAAGGCAGCTACTTCGAATCTGAAAAACATTACACTGGAATGCGGCGGGAAAAGTCCAAGCATCGTTTTCGAAGACGCCAAGCTGGAGCAAGCAGTCAAATGGTCGCACGCGGGAATCATGGGCAATCAAGGGCAGGTGAGTAGTCCAAACGCAATTGCAAGTAAAGCTTCTGCTAACAAGCACTATCTTGCTAGGTCTGCACGTCCACATCGCGCATCTATGTGCAAGAATCGATTTATGACAAGTTCGTTGAGCTTTTCGTAAAACTGACGCAAGAATCAGCAAAGCTTGGAGATCCTTTTGCAGGAGAGACTATTCAAGGCCCTCAGGTATCCGCTGCTCAGCTCGATAAAATTCTTCAATACATTGAGGAAGGCAAGCGTGAAGGGGCCCATCTTGCTACTGGAGGTGTTCGGCACTCCTCGGAAGGCTATTTCATTGAGCCAACAGTTTTTACTAATGTAAGTCTAAGAAAAATCTGTAGTATGGAGGCGGACCAGAATACCCGAGACTAATTGTCCATACAGACTCATGAGGAAATGAAGATCGTCAAGGAAGAGATCTTCGGGCCCGTTGTAACCATCAGCAAATTCAGTGACGCAGCGGACGCGCTCAAGAAGGCTAATGATACCTCTTACGGTTTGGCTGCCGCAATCTTCACATCGGATATTGAGAACGGCCTTGCTATCGCTTCAAAGGTTGAAGCTGGCATGGTGTGGATCAACTCTTCCAACGACTCGCATTTTGGTATTCCTTTCGGTGGCTATAAGTCTTCTGGAATCGGTCGCGAGTTGGGACCTTACGCTCTTGATGCGTATACACAGACGAAAGCAGTCCATGTCAATCTAGGAAACACTTTGTAGTGGTAACATCCGTAGAATTCTGTATTTTCATTGCTTCCGTCGCCTCAAACAATTGCTGAGCAACTACGTCACATAAAACAAAGGTGAAATTTGGTACTGCCTCACACAAGTAATGGCACGTCTATCATTATTGATCTCGCTTAACCTCATTTATGGCTCGCCGCGATCACTGGCTCACAAAGCCTCAAGGTACCCGCGCAATAGCTGTGATACTCTCCCACAAAAGACAAATGCTAGGTTTCCAGCCTCAGGGGCACGCCAACTTTGCACTCGTACGAGCAGCGAATGATATGTCATGATGGTTTCAATTGACATTGATGCAGATTCCTCCTCCTCCTTCGTGGACTAATGAGAAAAAGCTGAGACTAGAGGAAGGACACTAAGTAGGTCGCTAGCGTAACCAAAGAACATAACCCAGCTCTTACAGTCTACAGGACCATCACCACATAGCGAAGAGAAGTCTTCGATTGTCAATTCACTCCACTCATGTTCTACTGTGTACTGCTTAATATAGCGATATAGAGGTACAACTCCACGATGAAGCCTCATACTTCTACATCAAGCTTGACATGACGCTGATGCAGCCACGATTGTACAAGGGTCCAAGATAGGAGCGAAAGCTTTGTGCTTTTCAAGATTTCGGTCATATCTTCTCCATATAGCGCATTTAGACTGTGACACTGATAGTCCCAAGAAGTTTTACTTACTCTTAGCATGAGGGGATCAATCCACAGATCTCAAATTCACATGTAGCCGAGAAGACTTCGATGAACGGAGAGCATGCATGTTTCAATCGTTTCGAGGAGGACGAATTCGCAGAATTATTTGTGTATACAATAGCTACTCGACGCCCAAACACGCTTGGATGAGATCAACTGCCCTAATGACTTTCTCACAGTTCCACTTCTTTCCGACTAGTTGCAGATTGATGGGAGCACCCATGTACTCACTTGGCTCGTAATTAGCCCAATTGTAGGCATCCATGTCGTTCCTCGGAGTATATATTTCATCCTTTGGGTGCGACTCGGGAGAGCACTTCAAACCGGTTGGAAATGAGTATGCTGGATAGTCCAAACAGTTGAACACGCAAGTATACCCCCAGTAACGAGCGGTATCATGTCGAGAAGCAGCACAAGGCCCGACGGGACATAGCAGAAAATCTATGTCTGGATGTTGATTCCAGTCTTGGAGATATTCCGCTACACACAGAAAATTAGTTCGGCATAAGCGGCAAGCGGCAGTTTGAGGAAGTTCTTACTGCGATATTCCTCCCGCTCCACATTCAGAGCCCAACTCTCCGAGATAGTCCTTAATTTGGTGTGGGGACCAATAATCGACTGGGCTGCCAGTGGCAGGATTGGTTCTCCAGAGGCTTTCATGGCTTCAAGGTTATCTGCACCTCCATCCTGGAAGTATAGCTTTCTAATGACATTGTAGCCTCTAGAATGTTGATATGGTTTCCATTCTCGAAGTTCGAACAATGGGTTTTCCCGCAACTTCTTCACAATAGCTTTCAGCGCTGCTGTGATTGGTGGGTGTGGCCTGACAAATCCATCATCCTCAAAGAAACCTATTGTGATTTTCTTTGGGGTAGGAGCGCCTCTCCAAGGCAAAGGAACCATATCCGGTTGGTTACGCCACGGTTGAGTGTCAAGGACGTTCCGCATGAAATATTCCGTGTCACGCGTAGTCTTGCAGATGACGCCAACAACCTCCGGGAAAGCCTCACAGCCCTTCATAGGGAAGTTTGAACCAGCCAAAGGAATCCGACAGGAGGTTGCTTTCATTCCATGGAGTCCAACGTTGGCAGCCGGCGCACGGATACTACCGCCACCATCAGCAGCAAGCCCAATTGGTGACCCATGAAACGCGACGAGGGCTGCTTCTCCACCACTCGAGCCTCCAGGGCTGAGGTTGCGGCTGTGTGGGTTGAGTGTTCGGCCAAACACTAGAAGGTCAGTTAGCCAGACCTACGGGAGGATGTATACATCACACCTACGGTTTGATACGGTCTCAAGCTGCATCAAGGTCTGCGGATTGTTGGTTTTGCAGTAGAATACTGCTCCGGCGTCTCTCAGGAGTTTGACAATCGGAGCATCCTTTTCGGCGATCGTCCCCACCCACGCAACATATCCTGAAGACGTATCTTTGCCTTTGATATCAAAATGATCCTTGATCGAGAATGGCAATCCGTGCCAAGGGCCGACAACTTTGCCAGTATGAGCATATATTTCGTCCAGCTCTTTCGCTTGCCGAAGGCCATCATCGAAGAAGATGTGCGTCATGCAATTGAGCTGTATCTAGAGTTAGGATTTTTCCCTTGTGTAGATATAGCTGCGGGAAGCCGAGAACCATTGGTACGTACCACCTGCTGTGCAATAGCTGCACGTTTACAAAAAGCCAATGTCAAGTCGTAGCTTTTGAGCTTCCCTTCCGAAATCAGTCGTAGCAGCTCGGTGGCATCTTTCTCTGTCCATGCCAACTCCTCCGCCGTCATGATCCCGCTTTCATACGGCACACGCATGACATTCCTCACTTCAGGACCAGGGGGGTTCTGGAGGCGCCATTCAGATGGTATTGCTGCATCTCTTTTGTTCTGTTCCTCTTGAGCAATGTCTTGCCATGGTCGTCGCTCTTGAGTTTGAGCCATATTGAGAGTTGCTGTCTGCAGGAGCTCGTTGTAGTTCAAAGAAAATAGCGAAAAGGCTCAGATATAACACACACTTGTGATCGTTTACTTTAATGACACATAATTATGTCGGAACCAGAGTACTATGTCCGTAGTCCCTCTTTTAGCTTCTCGCACTTCTAGAGTCATGAGGCTGTGTTCTCTCCTATCAGAATTGGACTATATAATGTTTGACCCAGTACCTAAGAGTCTAGGAGTTTGTGAGATAAGCGCGGCTGACTCGCCCCCGCATTAAAACGTTGAAGTATTGATAAGTGGAGCGAGGGAGATCGCCTGGGGTGTGAGAGGACTGCGACTGACCTTACAAGGAGTCAATGATAAGAGCGGCTAGGTCAGATTTCATTAGCGTTCAAAGCGGCCTCCGAGACCCACATCAACAAAGCCGTCGGAAAAGGTCGAAAGGCGCTTCAGTGAAGTCTAAAGAACGGAAGCCTCTGAGCGTTACTGAGTGGGATATTAGCTTCTCAAGTTGAGGACCCTGTAGTGTAGGATTGGTCCACCCGGACCAACAATATATCCGGGGTTACGGGGGAATGGAGAACATTCGAAACGCGGGTGGCAAAACTGCCTCCCAAAACTGCCACCCGTCTTCGAACGTTCTCCATTCCCCCGAATACCAACCTTTGGTTGGTATTAAGTAAGGCCTACCCTTACTAGCTTAATTAGCGTAGAGCGGAACCGTATGTACTGTAGGTTAGCCGCTCTTATCGCGCACATTTCCCCGCATTCCCATGTCTTTGGTTTGATTAGCAAGTCGAGGACGCAAGAAACGAGGTTTTCTGCTCCTATCTCACGTACTCTCAGATGTTAGATACTCAAGGACCAGTAGATTTCCTTTCTATCTTTGTTCTCAAAGTTCGGTCACAGATGACAGGGAGTATCTATACTAGGTCGTCAACCATGCGCTTGCCCGAAGCAGAGCCATGGGCGAGCCAACTGCCGAATCTCGAAATCTTAGGCTCATCTCCCCATATCAGCCAGCAGTGTACCCATATCTCCTACCAGAGTGTAATTTGATATAAAACAGCGAATAGGTCCTGAATAGAAGTGGCAAGAGTAGATGCTGAAGCTCTTGTTCATCAAGATGGCCGCCAACCAAGATTTAGAGACAACCACACAGGTTGCCGACGCATCAACACTCGATGACTTGCGCCTGTCTCCCGGAACAGTATTCCTTTCACATGGTGAGTTGCCTTCGGTACGAAGTTCTAGACAGGACGGCGCTGATTGCATCGTTAGCTAAAGACGCCCCGATCATTCTGCAGCCGCGGCCATCAGAAGATCCCAATGATCCTCTGGTACAGACTCCAATCTCCACACCCCACATACTATAGCACGTGCTAATCAACAGAAGTAGAACTGGTCAAAAATTCGGAAGACGATCAATTTCTCTCTTGTTTTATTCTATACGCTCCTCGGATTTGCAGTGTAGGTCTCAAAGCGGAGTGGGCATTAGCAATCGTTAAAGCTGATTCATCGGCGATAGCATCACTGTCCAAACGCCTCTATGGGCTCCCATCAATGAGGACCTTGGGTTTTCGTCCGTCGCTCTGACCAATGGGTACGCTACTAACGTAGCTGCATTGGCTGTTGGTTGTGTCTTTTTTGTCCCGTTGGCACTCAAATACGGCCGGCGACCCGTATATCTAACCACCACTCTCCTTATGTTATTGTCATGCATATGGCAGGCGAAGATGACTACTTTAGCCGATCTGTACCTCTCTGTTTTCCTATCTGGCCTTGCTAGCGCCGTCAACGAGGCTTTGGTTCAAATTACAGTATGGGATCCTTCTGAATCGTCGTCGTAGTATCTCTAACAGGTGGATCAGATTGCAGACTTGTATTTTGTGCATCAGCGAGGTACGATGAACGGGATCTACATTCTTTGCGTAGCAATAGGGGTATGTATCACGATTCCATGCTGGATCATGAATGCTAACGATCGGCAAGAACTATCTTGCGCCAGTGGCATCTGGCTACGTGGCAAACTCCCAAGGTTGGACGTGGTCATTCTGGTGGCCCTGCATATTTTTTGGAGTTGCGAACGTGTTGATGCTTTTCTTCTACGAAGAAACGAAGTACATAGGACCTATAACTGGAATCTGCCAGGCCAACGGACCAAACCCAAGTGTACACACTGAACCAAACCTGTACGAGAAGGCAGCCAACGACAAAGAGACTTCAGTGGGTGACCCTATACCCACCATATCTCACTTAGAAGATCCCTCCGTCTACATTAATAGGAACATACCTCTGAAATCCTACAGAGAGCGACTGCCGTGGTTCGTGAACAGCCCGGGGTCTTTTGCAAGCTTTATCCGCCACATATATCAGCCTTTTCAAGTCATGGGATTGTTCCCTATTGTAGCATTTGCATGTCTTCAATACGGTACTGCAATTGCCTGGCTAGCCATTCTTGCAACAACTGAAGCTAGTCTCTTTGCGTTACCGCCTTACAACTTTAATACTATTGCGATTGGAAATCTCAATATTGCACCTTTCATTGGTTTCCTCTTTGGATCTGTGTTTGGTGGTCCAATCAATGATTGGTCGATCGTACGTCTAGCAAGACGGAACAGAGGCATTTATGAGCCAGAGATGCGCCTCCGACTATACATCATCCCAGTTCTAGCAATGGCAGCCGGCCTGCTTATGTATGGCCTCACCCTTGCTAAGGTATGCCAGCAATCAATATGTGAGCATTTTCTGGGACTGACCGTTTCTAGGGAGTGCATTGGATCCTGCCTGCCACAGGCTCAGGGATAATGGCTTTTGGTATATCCGCCATCATGGACTTGAACCTCAGCTATCTAATAGATGCACACATAGAAGTTAGTTATTGCGAATGTTCTACATGCATAGACCTTCCTTCCTAACTAATTGAATCCAGATCCTCGGAGATGCCTTGGTTGCAGTAACTTTTGTTCGCAACGCCATAGCCATGGTCATCGTCTTCGTACTCCCTCCTTGGATGAATGGTATGGGCACTTATAATATGTTCGTCATCATGGGAGTGTTGTCGCTCACATTTGGTTTGACCTTCATACCCATGATGCTGTATGGCAAGCGGGTGCGCATTGCTTGCTCTAGTAGATATGCCAGATACGCCCAGAAGCAATTCAGTCCCCGCGGAGTCTAATGCGACCAAGCATCAAGATGTTGACATGTACCTCGGGTTCTAGTTTTAGCAATATAATTTACTGTTCTGTTACACTTTTGTGTAAATAATGCGATACTCAAGTACAAAAGCTCGCCTGGTACTTAAATGTCCCATGGCTAACCCAGTCCTATAGGATACCGAATGCCACTGAACCTTAGGTGACTGGTTTTGGATTATTTTGACTGTTAGTAGCGGCGCTTCGAGCTTACATCAAACTTACGAGTTAACCTTTTCGAAGTTTGCATCAGCAGTTATTTCCAAAAAAATCTCTCGCGGGGTTATCCTGAGGTATGAAGGAACGGCTTCGACTCAAGTGGACCATAGTTGACCTACCTGACCAGTTGACGGCGTAGGGATAGTGTTCAGTGGCTCCCGGTGTATCGCTTGATTTCTCAACGGCACATGACGTGCCAACGAAGGCGGTTGTGTTGGAATTCGGGTGTGTTGAGCAGCGGAACAGCATTGGACGAGGCAAATCACAGGTGACGGGCAGGTTTGGGCTCAAAACCCAGTGCGTCGGGGTTCTGAGGCAACCCCGGCTCACACCAAGCACCAATTGGGGAGCCCGACGGTAACACTGAGAAAAGCCGTCATTTTAGGGCCAAAATATCACCGTATCCCACGGTGCCCGTCCTCTTTTCCCCAACAGCCTGCAGGTGCTTAAGTGCTCACGTGCTCAAAATATATATGGGAGAAGCGCAGACACGTCGCTGATATGCTCCTTCAAGCCTTTTTGATAAAAGTCGATGTAGTCTCGATTCGGAGATTCTAGCATGGGTGCACGACGACAAGCCCCATTAAAAAGTATTGACTAAACGAAATGCCACTCCCAGACTCATGGTGGCTCTCAACGTGAGGGGAAATTTGGTCGTGGCGCGACCACTCGAATCAGCGCATGGGCCTCGGGTCTTAGTGTTGGGCCTGGCCGCGCCACACTACCAACGTCCACCCTTCATTTGCTCGACCAGAGATATTTCCTATCACCCGAAAAATACTTGACTAATTAAATAATGGGTGGGCATCAAAGGACTACTCTTCCGCCCCACGCTAATTGAGTCGAGTAGATAAGAGCGGCTAACCTGCCCTCAACAATCAAGGATCGGACATGCATTAGATATCGAAAGTGCCATTTCCTCTCTCTGTTTCTTTCTTTGCTTTACATTATTATCGGGCCCCAGCTCAGCTGCGCTTATCATGAACCCCTTAACGTTGTTGAAAACATCGACCTTCTCGAGAGCAAAGTCCGGATGCTCGGTATGCAGGCTCCGCAAGAAAAAGTGTGATGAACGCAAACCAAGATGTGGAGGTTGCGAACGGAACTACCTACTCTGTACATGGCCATCTGTCATGTCAGCTAAGGGCGATCTCCGGCGGAGTAGCAAACCCCCTGGAACCCATTTGAAAGTGGAGCTGCTCCCCGCAGCGAAGGCCTTAGAAGTTCTCGACCACTGCAGCCACAATCTTCAACGGAAGACGGACACTGGAGACAACGCCGCACAGCAATTATTTAGGAGTTCCAAGAGCACTCCTGAGCGAGCTTCATCATCAACAAGCCCAAATCTTCTAAAACCAAGCGAGGTGTTCCAAGTCACAATGACTCGACCGGCCTCCCGAACCCTACTTCAGCACTATCAAAGTCGAACCGCGGATTTGCTTTGCGCCTCTCAAAGTCGTGAAAACCCCTTCATTTCACTCTTAATTCCATTTGCAGCAACGCATGAGCTCCTCCTTCAATGTATCCTAGCTCTTAGTGGTGTTCACTTCATCAATAATTCCAATGGCGCTCCCTCCTCTGATATTATGGCTGCCACTTGGACACACTATGGACTAGCTGTCAGAGGACTCAAACATGGGATTACGAGATTTGCATATGGAGAGCAAGAAATTTTGCCACTGCTTATGGCCACTTTAGTGCTTTGTTTTGTAGAGGTGAGTCCTGCCCTACGACCAAAAGTAGAAGTTAGCTGATGAGTGGATGCAGTCGACTAGAGGAAACGTAATCAGCATCGCCCAACACCTCAAAGCTGCTCGAACTTTTCTACTCTCTTGGCTTCAACAGCGTCAACCCAAGATTGAAGTAGAACTACGAGGCTTCGTCATTGAATTCTATCTATACATCGCTATATTGAGCAATACTCAGCTAGGACCTGAGTGGAATGAATTAATAATCGAAGACTGTTCTTTGCTATATGGTGATGGTACTACAGACTGTAAGAGCTGGGGAATGTTCTTTGGTTACGCCAACGACCTATTTGGTATTCTTCCGGCAGTCTCAGCTTTTGCTCACCAGAGCAGTAGAGAAGAGGAGGACTCTACGAACAAATCCTTTGAATTCATCGTGAACTATTACTCGTTGCTTGCACAGGTGAATAGTTGGCATCCCCCTGAAGCTGGAGATCTGGCATTTGTCGCTTGTGGCAGGATATATCAACAGGCTCTCCTTCTCCTTTTGCATACATCGTTCTATAGAGACGAACTTGGGTCTATGACCTTGAACAACTTACTTGAGCAGGGTGTGCGGGAATTCCTGGCGCTCTTAGAGAGTTTGCCTGTGGAATCACCAATTGCAACTACACTCTGCTGGCCACTTTCGATTGCTGGCTCCTGCGCTCGCTCCGAATTACATCGCAATAGTATACGAAAACATCTTAAGATGATGTATAAGAGATTCAACATGGAGAATATCACGGCTGTTCTGCGGGTGCTCGAGGCTTTGTGGGACGGTGATCACTACAAGCCACTCTACATCACAACAGTAATGCGACAGCAGAATGAGCACTTCATTATTCAGTAGTACGCCAGTTTAGGCAATGGACAAACGGTAAGAATATTTACAAGTGTGGAATGACAGGACTATATTAACACTTAATGCATGCTTTATTGTCTAGTCTGATATTTGAAGTATTGTGTATTTATTGTCTAGAGCTTTCTATCAAGTACTATAGGATGGAAACCCCCGTGGCTGCAAGTGGCTGTTAGTGGCTGTTAGTGGCTGTTAGTGGCTGCCTAGCCACTCAGATCTTTCTAGCCTCACTGGAACCACGCACCACACGTCGGACCTTCCCTCCCGTAGCATCAGGGCAAGTTCCCTGCTTGGAGAACTCGGCAGCCCCACAGAAGTTAAGGCCACTAGAGTAGTTCATGTACCCATAATCGGTGTGCTCATAAGGTCTCATTCTCGAAGTCCCAGCAATGAAGTTGCCGCAGTTGTAGGAGATATCGACGGCGTTGTTGCTGACGAGGTTCGATGGAACGGTGATGGATGACACGGCTGAAAAGTTGCAAATGAATGAAACCGCGGAGTTCTGGATAGCGTACCGCGCAGCGCCGGCACCGAGCTGCGGCGAAGAGGAGGCGTAGTCGGCGATGCGCTGGTTGGCGATGTTGGTGTCCCCGGCGTTCATGGGGAATGCGCAGCCACACCAGGTTTGTCTGGAGTTGCCGACGGCACCCCGCTTAGTGTGGTCCAGTGTAACATAGGTGGATTCAAAGTCGGTTTTAACGAGTCTGTGAACTTCTTCGCCAACTTCGTTGTAGGAGACTTCGTAAAGTCCGTTGGCAAGATCGCCTGGGAGGGTGAAGGCAGAGCCAAGGGCAGCGAGGCCGCTGAGGACGAGGAGAGTCTTTGCGTGCATTTCGGGAAGGGATGGTTCTTGGTTGAAGAAGCAAACGAGTAAGTTTAGAGGTAGAGTCTATGAGAACAAAGGCCGAAGGCGCTAAACTGAGTTTTGAGTGCTTGGAAGACGAGAGAGATCTGTGAAGCTACAGATCAAAAGTCATAAAACAGAGGAGCAGCAAATGATTTATATAGTTGAGAAGACTGCTCTATTTATCACCGACCCTTCCTTACAAATGATACCAATTGTGAAGCATAACGAGAAATGAGGGTTAGTAGGTAGCCATTGGTTACTATCAATCTGAGGGTATTCCTGACTTCAGCGCCATGAAATAGATCAACAGAAAATACTGCTTCACTCGGAGCTGTAGGATTGAAGGAATGCAGTAACTGAAGGAACGACAGCTGAATACGAGGATAGAAATCCTGCAGGATTTATATGTGTAAGCCTGGATTTAGCCATTAATAAGGACAGGAACACTAACTTTTCGGCATAAGTGGCACCTATGCGTAAATTCTCTCCTACCATCCACGAAAACTATACGCTGCATTCCTCTAAAGTGTCCGCTTTTAACTATATATCTTCCTCTGGGCAGGGGGGGGGTCCACGTAAGCCGCTATGACAGAAAGTTTAGCCCCCGGCTTAACCTACCGTCGCTTCACCCCGAAGTCAGCCTTAAGGAGGCGGGGAGCTGTACCTTGATCCCACCCTGAGCCTATCGGCACGATTGAGAATACCAAGCCACGGAATTTCAAGCTTCTGTGAGACAGAGCTTGTGCATGGCAGAACGGGTGGAATGCCCAGCCTTCGGTCCGATGTGATAGTTAACTCGAATTCTCCCGTTTTAGTACCACCGACGACATGCATATGCACTCAACAAAATGTGAGAAGTACGGCAACCAGATACCTTAAAACCCAAACATCCCAACACCAAGATGCGTAAATACCTCGCTCCCTCCTAAAATGCAAGGACTTCCCCGGGATCGAACACGGCTCGAGGGTTCCTGTCACGAGAGGGGGCCAAGTCCGAATTTCGAAAAGGACTTACTAGGGAGACTAAAAAAACACATACAACAGTGGGTATTCGCTGGTGGTCACCCACCCAACTACTAATCCACCGATCTCAAGCTTATGTATGGCAGAGCGGACGGGATGCCCAATTCTCTTGAGTCTATGGTCGTATGTGATTGTTCTTTGAGTATGGCACAATATAGGGGTGACGGGACTCGAGACCACAGCACGCCCCCCTTTTTAACTTCCGACCCCCCCTTTTGTTGCCGACTACGGCCATTTCATATTGCCCTTTCATGGCCGTTTTCTGTGCCGCGCTCCGTCTCTGTGCTGCGGTCTTCTCACTTTATCCTATGTCATGTTCATTCCTTCTTCTTTCCTATGCTATTCACTTTCCCTGCCCTTTCCAATGCTGCGCGCTTTCCTTGCTCTGTCCCCTGGGATCTCCATGCGTAATATATCTTATCATCCATCACGCATTACCCCGTGTGTTAGAAACCAGAAAACTGATCTAGGAGAATATTCTCAAGTCATACTAGGGTCTAGGGACTTATTTCGCTCCTGCTTGTCGCGGTAGCTCGACCACCCAAGTGTATCCATATCCCATGCGCCTAGCCTATAAATCGCTCTGTATCCATCGGGAGCCCGAAGATTTACGTCTGCTCCACCAGCAATCAACCTTGCTATAACATCAGTGTGACCATGGCACGCAGCTTCATGAAGTGCTGCTCCGGGACCGTAAGTCGAACCAGGAGCATCCACGTCTGCCCCAGCTTTAAGCAACATATCCACCGCTTCAAGATTGCCCTTCTCAGCAGCTATTTCAAGTGCCGTGGGGCCTTGATCCCCATGAGGAGTCGCGTTCGGGTTGGCCTTGGAAGCAAGTAGCAACGCTACAATCTTAAGGTGACCACGTCGTACAGCTGTTTGAAGCGCTGTTTCGCTATGCTTAGCAAGAGCAGCTTCCACGTTTGCCCCGGCAATAAGTAGGGTTTTGACAATCTCGAGGTGGCCATGTTTTGCTGCTAATTGGAGCGCCGAAAGACCCTGGCCGTAAAAAGTGGGGATGTTGCGTACGTTTGCCCCAGCAGTAAGTAGGATTTTGACAACCTCGAGGTGGCCATGTTTTGCAGCTACTTGAAGCGCCGAATGTCCTCTGGGAAAATCAGAGAAGTCATCCACGTCTGACCCAGCAGTGATCAACCTAGCCGCTACCTCGGGGTGACCACCAGCGGCCGAAAGTTGTAACGCTGTATAGCCATTATACTGTAATATTTTCGAGTAAGCATTTGCATTCAGTCGTCCATACTTAAGTAGCCAATAGTTCATAGCTGTCAAGTCACTCTGCGGGTGATCATTTCGTTCATTAAATGCAATGATTCCGTCCACGATATCGAGCCGTCCCACTAATGATGCTAGTAGTAACACCAATTCTAATGATCTTTGTAGGTCATATTTGCCAAAAAACTTTACCTCCGCTAAGAACGGCTTACATTTAGCCTTAGCATTGAGTAGGGCTTGAGCGATATCGAACTGATTTCCCATTGCTGCTACTGCCAAGGGGTTTGTTTTCCCTCCACTTAGGGCGTCGGGTTTGGCGCCTCTCTCTAACAATATTTTAACAACCGCCTCATGACCACAGCTCACAGCGGCCGTCAACGCATTGTCATATGTTCCTATCTGGGCGTTGATATTGGCGCCACCTTCTACCAGTATCTCAACCACTTCTGCGTGGCCAGCACAGGCAGCCGATGCTAGCGCGCCGCCATATTTTCCCTTCTGGGTGTTGACATTGGCGCCTCTCTTTAACAATATCTTGACCATGTTCGCATGGCCCATCGCGGCTGCCGCTTCTAAGGCGCCGGCATATTTACCACCTTTGGCGTTAACCTCTGCGCCCGCCTGCAATAATATGTAGACCATTTTCTCATCCCCACTTTCAGCAGCGGCTACTAGTGCACAGCCATATATTCCACCATGAGCATTGACTTCAGCGCCATTCTTTAACAGTCCCAAGGCCATAGCCTCGTGGCCGTTATGAGCTGCGGCTACTAGCGCATATCCGTACTCCCCAGATAGACCATTAACATCGGTGCCCTCAGCTAGTAGCAATCGGACTGCTTCGAGGTTGCCATCCGCGGCTGCGCTTTGTAGTGATTGAGCGTTGAATTTTGCTCCGTCCTCAAGTAGAAGACTAACAGTCTTCTCCACATTTCCACGAACCTTTCCCAACTTCGTTGAATTCTGCTTATCAAAGCACTTTATCGTCGCTCCTTTCGATATGAGTAGACGCAAAACGTCGGCTTTATAATGACGGGATGCTATTTGCAATGGTGTTAAAGCGTTGTTGTCCTTCGCATTGATCACAGAGCTTGAAAACTTAATCAATATCCCAGCCGCTTCTGTCGCACCTCCACGAGCCGCGTAATGTATCGCTTGTTGTCCCAGGTTGTCCTTCTCAGATACCTTCACCTTTTTCTTAAGGAGACTTCTCACAGCGGTCGGAATATTCGCCATAGATGCAATGTGCAGTAGCGTAGAGCTTTCTGAAGGAAGCACACCCAAATAATCTCTTGGGCAGAATATCTTGCCTGCTGAGCACCACAGGCTAAACAAACCTTGTTCTACGATATCCCGTTTGGGAAATCTATAGGTATGCTTGTAGTCAAATTGATCAAGAAGTGTTTCCTGGTAGTGGCCATTCTGCTCAGCCTTTGAGGCATGCCAAAAGTATGCGGCGATTGCGTACTGTAGTAGCGGGAGGGTTTCTAAAGCAGGTAACTGAATCCAGGTGCGTTTGCTCGAAGATTTTTTGATGATTGTAGTTGTTGAATGTTGATGGACGTCTTTTGTCCAAAGATAGTTTACGCATGATCTAGCAAGTATGTCGTGGCATGAACCTTCGAATTTTTTCTTCTCCGTATCCGAGGGGGTTTTTAAACCTGTGAGAATTTCGAATCCCTCCTCTAGTAAAAAGTCTCGAACTGTTTGATGATTGACTTGAACTACTGTGCCTGAATCGTGTTCTCTGACTTCTATCAGGCCACCAGATAAGGCTGTAATCCGCGTTTCCATTCTATACTCCACGTATTCGCTGGAGTCTTTGAGATGATATAGCTGAAGTGGAGGTAGGCTGTCAACAACGGCCATGGCATGCCGTATCTCCTCTAGTGATAGCGGTCTCGCTGCAAAGCATACCCATCGAAATAGCTTCAGTGCTCCCGTCTTTTGCTTTTGGCTGATTAGAGCCTGGAGAATATACCGATACATATCATTGAGATCTTTAGGCAGATCATAAAGTATATTTTGGATCGAACCTAAAGGTTCTGCCTCCCGATCCGCTTTAAATATGATTGGCAACACGAGGCACACCCATTGGAAGACTCCATTTGCTTTTGCAGCAATGTCGTCTTCTAATTTAAGGCTCATCGCCTTAGACTTGATCGGCCCATCGTCTTGTAAATTCTGTTCAAATTCCCTTTGGATGAACAATCGTATACCTCGCCCATTTTCGTGTTCAACGATAACTTTTTGATTTTCCGCAACTCTCGTAGACACGATCGGGTAATGGCGACTCGAGAAACATATCTTAACGATGCCATTGTTGTGTTGCACTTTCTCATAAAGGCTGGCGAGATAAGTCGCTAGGTCGTTTGCGATCACCTCCCCGGCTTCATCTAGGGCGTCTATGAAAATGATAACCTTCTTCGACTGTGAAATTTGACAGATGAGGCTGGAGAATAACTCTTCGAGCATTTTCTCGGTCCATTCCCACTTTACATTGACCATGCCATCCTCACTGTTCTTGTTGAACTCTTTGATAATCCCCGTGCGAGCCGTCGAATCACCTTTGTATAGCTGGAGCAAGAGTGACTTAAACATTCCCAACGGAGTCTTCTGTAACTCGGTTCCGCGTGCGTGAAAGAAGAAGCTCAATTTAAGACTAGACGTGCTCACCGTAGGCATCTGGATTTTTTCATAAATGTATTTCATCAGGGTGGACTTGCCCGCCCCTGCTTTTCCTTGGATCCATAGGAGACCATCGGTGTTTTGAATCCAACAGGCGTAGTTCTCATTTTCTAGCAACCAGCCGCAGGTATTGTCATCAACGTTGACAATATTCTCCTTTCGAAAGTTCATCTCTTTGAATTGGAGCGATTCCAGGCATTCTGCAGAAGGTGTTAGAACGGTTATTTAAGAGGAAGGTGTCTTGTACCATCATTTCGGAAATCATTCTGCCCTGACGATATCCGAGCATCTAAACGGTATACACAATTAGCGACGGGCCAAGTCAAGACATAAGAAACTGTTCATGGATATGAATTTTATATTGATATAATCCAATGAATCTAGCAAACCCCTCTCTCCACGTTCTACTTAGCCTCAGAATTTAGGGCTAAGAATCGACGCTGTAGATCATGGACGGAATCGGTACTTTCAGGTGTTTGGAGACCACTAAGGAGATATATATCATTACCATTATTAACGCGTTCTTGCAGCAAAGCTTTAATACACTGTTTAAGCTTTGCCTGAGGTTCCCCTCTACTCAAATACTCTTGTGTTTGGTCAACGATCTCTCCGATATGCTTGTGCTCCTCCAGTCCAATATTGCCTAATCCGTGCGTGACGCTTAATCGACAATATCGTTCTTCAGCAACCATAACTTTGTTTGCATTGTAAAAATCGTCAGCAACAACGTCGCACCCTGTCACGATTTTCGTGATGCTCTCTGCAATCTTTTTCAAGTTGCCACCAAAAGCGGTGCCTGGAACTTCACCGGTTCCAATGCTCGTAGCAACGACCGTTCGATCCGGCCAGATATTTTGAGCCTCATCGTAGACCTTGAAAATCGGATTGTTGTACCCTAATCCCCCGTCGATGAAGCTCTGTTTGTACGGCCCAATCTGTACCGGGTCAAAGAAGGTTGGCGCTGCTGAGGTTGCTCTGCACGCCTCCCACACTTTGCATTCGTCGAAGAGCGTTTGACTTGCGTGAAGGTAATCGTAGGTTCTAAGGATGGCAAGCTTACTATTGCTCTCGCGAAGTGCAAATACGCAACTGTAGATGAGCCATTAGTGATTGACAAAGTGGCAGAATTATTCTCGCTTGTAACATACACTTTGCAGGGCGATTCTGGATCTTGGAGTAAGATCTGGTCATCGTTTTTCGCAACTTTTGATTTCCGGATCTGGTTTTTTATTTCTCTCTCTAGGACTAGCGAATCAAACTTCCCGTCACCGTTCAGGTATTCCACTCCTCTAACAGGACTCGCACGGGAATGTCTCGGTGTGAAAATGGCTTTCGAAAGCTCCGTGTAAGCTTTGATGCATTCCGGGATAGTCATTCGCAGTCTTCCGAGCATGATCGCAATAATACTGCAAAATACAGTTAACACGCGGCTTCGTAATATAGACACATTGCATACCCGCCAGTACTTGTGCCTCCCATCAAATCGAAGTACTCCCATGGTTCCTGCGGGTCCTTTCCATCGGCTTTCCGCTGGGTATTGATATTTCGCATGATATGATCTAGAATGAGGATAGCTGATAGCCCTCTCACCCCGCCTCCATCTACATGCTCATATTAGACAACGCATTGGAGTATGGAATATGAGGCTACATACCGAGGCTAAGGGCTCGAATGGGCCTTTCACTATCGTCGGCCATTTCCTATACTTTGACAGCCACCCGCCGTGGCCAGCAGGAACGACAGCGGGTAAGCTTTCCAACGAGATTTATATAGAAGTCTAGATCAGCGGCTTCATAGGAAATAATGTTGACGAAATAAATAAGTATGCAAGTGACTGAAGGCGAACGAAAACGCTTCCAGCCACCACTCAGGCAAGGCTGCGACACTAATGGGGAGCTGATGGAGGGTTGAGGCGTTTGGGCGCGTATTTCGGGAAATGCTGCCCAGTCACAATTCGCAGGACATGTCCCGTGGCATAATTCCAATAAAAAGGCTCCCCATCATCGGCACAGCCTTGTCTGGGTAGTGGTTGGAAGCATTGGCTGTAGCCAAGCCTATGCATACCTTGGATTCAAAATAAAACATGTGTATGTACCAAAAATAAACAGAGAAGAACTCGCATCGCGCAGTACATAGCGCTCCTCGTTGTTTCCAACTCATCTGACTTTGGAAGCAGATAACATATGTATAGTGGTATACAATAATAGAGTATATTGCCACGAAAGAAAATATAAAGCAGTACTCGTCCTATGCCTTATGTTTCATCGTTGTTTCCAACTATTCTTACCCGGCGACAAGAGACAATCGAGCAACCCTGGGTTACATTTCAAGACCGATGGTACTCTCATGATATTCCCAATAGTGATTGAAGGGGAAAGAACCACCATAGACTGATATATATATATGTTTATATATATAACTCGCTTTTAATCGATGATTGAAGGTGGTTGAGAGCTAAAAGTTGCATCTAGCTCATCATGACAGCATGTCACGTGCAGCATAGCTTTGCTCCCGCCCCACCTTTCTGGATAAGGCAGAACGACCCCGCTGATAAGTTGAATCAGTCGATAAAAATCATGGTTGTGGATTTCGCGTGCAGGAGAGCCGCACAACCTCATTCCCCCAAAACAAAACAAAACATCACCCGCTGTAAAAAACAGAAATACGAGAACAAACAAGACCTCCGAGAGGCTAATTACGATTTTACATTCTTTCACCCCTTTCGCTCATTCCATCACCAACTTCACTGTACAGCTTTGCTTCCATCTACAAGGAACCTCATCGTCATCAGGGTTCCTTGGTCACCTGACTGCCCACCCCGCCTTCCACGAATATGGCTGGAAGCCCACCAGCAGCAGATGCACCGACAACGTCGGTCCTGAGCTGGTACGATGCGCGAACACCTCGGATTCTAGATCTCGTCGGCGACTATGCCGGAAAGGAGCTGTTCCTCGTCGAGGGAGACTCGTTGCTCCGCGCCTGTTTTGAGGATGGGAGAATCGATTTTGAGGGTAAGCTACCCCGCGCATATAGGACCCCACCACACTTTATGGAGGTGGAGCTTCAGTAGACGCAACCCGCGCGGTCGATCCGTCGGGTTGTTGATCTAAGAGTGGATGGTGGCCAAGCACAAGTGTATTGGGCTATTGGGGCGGTATCCATGGTGCTTGATATGGCCCTGGAGCCTCGATGGAAGATGGGGATTTACCGATGCTGCATATGCGCTACTACCTTCTTAAGGCCACTCGCTGACAGGAACAGGTGGATTCCAACTACTACATGCCGCATTTGTTGTCGAGCGCTTCCTCGATAACCTCATCAAGCGACACTGCAATTTCCACATTGCCTTCTTCGCAGGTAAGATACCTCAGCTCCAACTCTCCCGCAATATATACTAACCCTACCCAGACCACAAAGAACTATGCATACCCCCCGGCTCCAGCGCCCAGCGCTCGCGCTACCTCCTCACCCGCACGCTGCTCATCCAGCATCTCGAAGTGCATCTTCCCGACACCTGTGGAGTGGAAGTGCATGTCTTCCCATCCCTCGGTAGCGATGAGTTCAACACATTCCTTGCACACTCTCCAGTATACTTCGTCATGGCGCATGATGGATCGCTACCGACCGAGGGCAAAGAGGTGCAGGAGGGCGCGAGAGAGAAGACTGCGAAGGTGCTGCTGCGAGGCATCCTGGCGTCGTTCAATGCGCGCAACCTGAATGTGGCGCTGATTAATCAGAATGAGATTCGGGATAGCAAGGTATGTTGTTGCACTGGGCCGAGACTGTACTGTGAAATAAGCTGACGAGCTGTTTAGATTATTACTATGGTCCTAGAGGCAGAAGTCAACGAGCAAGTGGACTTCGGCGAAGAAGTGGCGGCCGCACATAAAGATATGGATGGTGGCAATGCTTCCAGGAATACTTTCGACATCGGGAAATGGTTGGAGGATCCCAGCACCCTCAACGAGCTGGCATCGGAGGTAGAGGATGACACACCGGGAAGTTGGGTTGTGGGAGCTGTTGGTGCATCGGTTATTCTCCAGCAAACGCAGGAGTACAACTTCCTTGCCTCGGCGTATATGCTGCACCTTGTGATCTTAAAGCGTCTTTCTCTCGAGCAGAGGCGATTTCCTCTGATCCGATTCGAAGATGAGTTTGACCAAAAGATCGACAACTTTCTGGAGCTCTTCTCGGAAGTTGTGACGGAAATTGCGGATAACGATGCGTTTGTAAACGTCATGGAGAAGCTGGGGGTCAAGTCTGATCTCATCGACATGATCGATGGCAGATTATTCAGAGCAACTGTTCAAGCTCTGTTGACTGGTCCTTTGAAGGGGGGACCCCCGCCTTCTCTTTCAGAAGACTGGTCCACAGTGTTCGATCTAGTCCTCTCCCTATCGGGGAAGTCTCTCATTGGAAAGGCGCCTAAGGATCGCAAGATTAAGGATGCTGATGCCGAGAACAACGGAAAGGAGGTTGATGCTGCGGATAGCACCGTTTTGTCTTTGACCGAGCCGGTTTTCGATAAGCACCTTTCCGCCATCCACGTTAATGTCGATACGTCTCTATCTGCAAAATTGTCAGCGATGAAACTGTACCGCGAGTCTTCATACTGGCAAACCCACAAGCCTATTGTCCCCAAAAAACACGTGCCGATTGAGAAGGAGAAAGTGTCAAAGTGGAAGAACCCGCTGAGGAAGAACCAATTCTACATGGCCGAAATGACCGCCTACGCAGCGAGTTTGACGGGCTCAAACGGCAGAGTTCTGGAGCCAGAGACTATCACTGTTGGCGTTAAAAAGTCAAAGCCTGCTGAGGTTAAGGCGGCGTCGAAATCCGGAAAGGCATCTCCAGCTTCGGAAGATTCTGGACCGGTTGCGAAGAAGGGGGGTGGTAAGAAGGGTGGAGCTGGCGGCCTGAGCAAGGCACAGCAGATCATTGCTGCCAACAAAGAGAAGAAGGGAGATGCAGAGTCCGACAAGGCATTCTCGGCTTGGCAGGGAGTGATGAAGGTGTATGATGAGATTCTCGGAGAGCAGGAACGCTACAACCGTGCCAAGCTGTACCGCGACGGTCTCGACTCCGCCAGATCCGTGCACGTCGAAGCGGATATCAACATGTATTTGTGCCAATGCCTCTTGAACTGGTGGGCAAAGTACTGCAAGGCAGACAAGAAGCCAGAGGGTTACCATGTGGTTGCTTTGCTCTGGACCGTGATCAGGGCAATTTCCACCTCAAAGACCCCAGTGGCCAAGGAGATCGTTCAGCAGTCTGAGTTAATTGCCACTATCGTAGGCATCACCGATGCCATCACATCCACACCGCCGATTGCTTCTGACCGGAAACTCTCATTCAAGTTCAAGCTGCCCGGTAACCTCAAGCCATTGAAGATCAGCCTTAACCAGACGGAGTTCCAGCTGCTCCACTGCGGCCCCTACATGGACCGCGACTTGGACGCCAAAGTCGATCCACGTGTCTCGAGCTTCGTGCCTGATGGCTGGCAAAGGAAGGTCCTCGATGAGCTAGACGCAGACAACAGCGTCTTCGTCGTTGCACCTACGTCGGCTGGTAAAACATTCATCAGTTTCTACGCCATGGAGAACATTCTACGCTCTGACAACGACGGGATCCTGATCTACGTCGCGCCAACGAAGGCGTTGGTCAACCAGATCGCTGCTGAAATCCAGGGGCGCTTCTCCAAGAAGTACCCACAGGCTGGAAAGTCTATCTGGGCCATCCACACGAGAGAATACCGCATTAACAACCCAATCGGATGTCAAATTCTCGTCACGGTGCCGCATATTCTGCAGACCATGCTGTTGTCGCCAACGAATGCAAAGACTTGGTCGCCGTTGGTTCGTCGCATCATCTTCGATGAAATTCACTCTATCGGAACGGCAGAGGATGGCGTTGTCTGGGAGCAACTGCTTCTCTTGGCCCCTTGCCCTATCATTGCCTTGTCAGCAACGGTGGGTAACCCTGAGCAGTTCAGCGACTGGCTAGCGGAGACGCAGAAGTCGTCGGGCAACAAGCTCAGCATGATTCGTCACACTACGAGATACTCTGATCTGAGAAAGTTCTTGTATCAGCCACCGAAGGGCTTTGAGTTTAATGGCCTGCCGAAATCAACCAAGGGCGGCCTTGGATTGGATGGCCTTTATGGCTTATCGTTCTTGCACCCAGTGGCGAGTCTTCAGTATAGGTCCCGTGGCTTGCCAGACGATCTGGCACTGGAGCCGCGTGATTGCTTCATCCTGTGGAAGGCTATGTGCAAGCTGCAGACCGAGAACTACAAGGTCCCTAGCGAGCTCGACCCTGCAAAGGCCCTCCCCCTGTGCATCAAGAAATTTGATATCTTCAAGTGGGAGAAGAAATTGAAAATCTTGCTTCTTTCGTGGATGAATGACGAGAAGTCGCCGTTCGAGAACCTCGTGCAGGAGCTGACCCCCACAAAGACGGAACTGGCTCCTATTGCCGAGGGCGAGAAGGAGATCGACAGGAATGATCTTCGACAGACTACATTGCCTCTTCTGTACCAATTGCACCAGAGAGGTGCCCTGCCGGCGATTTTCTTCAATTATGACCGTACTGCTTGCGAAGACATCGGCCTGTCACTCTTAACCCAACTCAAGACTGCCGAGGACGCGTTTAAGGAGAGCAAAGAGTGGAAGCGCAAGATTGAGAAGTGGACTGAGTGGAAGGAGTTGAAGGAGAAGAAGGCAGCAAAGAAGGCTCCAAAGGTGTCGAAGAAGAAGACCAACGATGAGGAGGACAAAATGTCAAAGGCAGACCAAGCCCGCGACGATGCCAGTGGCGAGGTTAGCGCAATGGATCTCTTCGACCCCGAAGAGCCACAGGACGACTACTCCTTCGCCGACAAGCGCAAATGCCAACGGTCGGAAATCGACCGCTTCGTCAAGCAGCTGAGATGGAAGCACGTCAAGGAAGAGCTCGTCGAGCTCATCCAGCGCGGTATCGGAGTTCATCACTCGGGTATGAACAAGAAGTACAGACAGTGCGTCGAGATCCTCTTCCGCAAGGGTTTCCTGCGTGTCATTATCGCGACTGGCGAGCTGAGCTTGGGTATCAATATGCCTTGTTCCACAGTGGTCTTCTCGGGCGACTCTGTCTACTTGACTGCTCTTAACTTTAGGCAGGCTGCCGGTCGTGCGGGTCGTCGTGGTTTTGATCTCCTGGGTAATGTCGTTTTCCAGAACATCGACCGTGACCGCGCATGCAATCTTCTGAGCTCGAGACTGCCAGATCTCACGGGACACTTCCCTATCACTACTGATCTAGTGCTCCGATTGTTCACGCTGCTAAATGAGTCGAAGCATTCGCCTTACGCGACGAAGTCTATCAATGGTCTTCTGTCACAGCCGAGGCTGTATCTCGGTGGAAAGAGCTTCAAAGAGCAAGTGCTTTACCACCTCCGCTTCACGATCGAGTACCTCCGCCGTCAAGGGCTACTTGGCCCGAAGGGCGAGCCTGTGAACTTCTCCGGCCCCGTTACGCACCTGTACTTCACCGAGAACTCGTCTTGGGCGTTCCATGGTAAGTAATGTACAAACTTCCGTTGAATGAAGCTAACACAACTCAGCACTCCTCAAGGAGGGATACTTCACCAACGTCTGTGCCAACATTGACACTGAGCCCGACGCCGTGATCAACGAGCTCATGCTCGTCCTCAGTCACATCTTTGGCCGCCGCGCCGCGCGCGTCACCGACAGCCAGGCAATGGCCGATGCGATCAACAAGTCTCCCTCGATGGTCTACCTTCCACCAATGCCCAAGGCAGCCCTGTCCACACTCGAGACGCACAACGCGAACACCTTGTCCATCTACACGACCTACGTGAAGACCTTCGCCGAACAATACGTCAAGGGCGCCGAGACGACCCTCCCACTCACCCAGTTCTCCGCCAACTCCCTTGACGCAGACTCAGCTTCAGACCTCTCCTTCCTCCCCTCCCTCCCAGCCACCACCGCTCGCTCGCCATTCGTCGCCCTCTCGGGCCACGGCGATGCTTTCCCCACTATCTCCGACCTATGCACCTCCTCGCGTGCTGGTATCTTCCTTGAGAGCGCACTGATCCCTCACATCTCGCTTCACCCGACCGAGACACGCCAGCCGCTCAACGCGTACCTGCTTGATTTCTTCGCGCACGGTAGCGTCAAGGCGCTCGAGGTCGCGAACGGCATCCGTCGCGAGGACGTGTGGTTCGTGCTCAACGACTTCTCGCTCGTCCTTGGCACCGTGTGCGCTGCACTCGCGGTGTACCTTGGTGTTGTGGTCGCGGGACGCGATGCGGATGATGAGATGTTGGGTGTGATGGGTATGGGTGACGTTGCGGAGAATGAGCAAGATGAGAAGGAAGCGGAGGAGTTGATGGGGCAGGAGGATGCCAGAATTGGCGGTGCTGGTGCTCCAGCAGCGGGAGGCCCAGCTGCGGTGCCGAGGAAGGGGAAGAAGGGTGTTGCGGAGGAGTGGGGTGAGGCGGAGGATAAGTTGCAGGAGGAGGAGAGGATGGAGGAGGAGTGGGAGGAGAGGGGGACGGATGATGAGGAGTATGAGAGGTTGCTGAAAGTGTACCGCTCGTTCAGGAAGCTGAAGGCGGAGTTCGATGCCAAGTTCTTGGAGATCTGGGCGTAGATGTGGTGCGGTGTGGTGGTGGAGTGGGTGTGTGCCTGCATGGATATAGAAGGTGCTTACGCGCTATCTATTATGTTATGAGACAGGAGAGCAAGATAGAGAGGGAAGGGCAAAGCAGGATAAAATTGCATAGTCATGAGGAAAAGGATGGTTCAGCACTAGATAGAGGAGATAGTGAGGTATCTACATCTAGATGGGGGACAGAAAAGCGTCTCAGCTTATGGATAGATTGGTAGATAGAGAATAAGTTTCCCTATACTGTTCGACGGCGTCTTATATTTCGACAAGTTACAACCAGTTGCAGCCCAATTCCGTTTCAGCACAGATTCGACCCTTTCTTAATGAATATGCGCATAGCCGCGGAACTAGAAGGGAGAAGGGGTTTATAAACACAGTTTAATCTATTTAGAACTAGTTTATATTCAATTATCATTCAATTATCA
The DNA here is from genome assembly GCF_001662655.1 of Pseudogymnoascus verrucosus. Taxonomy (NCBI): domain Eukaryota; kingdom Fungi; phylum Ascomycota; class Leotiomycetes; order Thelebolales; family Thelebolaceae; genus Pseudogymnoascus; species Pseudogymnoascus verrucosus. Next base: position 62,369 of record NW_017263693.1, read on the forward strand.
TTCAATTATCAGGCGCCTGAAGCTTCTAAGCCGCGGTTTAGCGCAAATCCAGACCTTTTATCACGGAGTTGCGCATAACCACGGAACTATGTACAAACACAGTTCAAACTTAGATAGTTTGCAGCTAGCTTAGAGGCAGTTTAGAATCTACGTAGATTCTATTAAAAACTAGTTTATATTGAATTATCATTCAATTATCATACGCCTACAGCTTCTAAGCCACGGTTTCGCGCAAATCCAGACCCTTTAGCGCAGATTTGCGCATAACTGCTGAACTAGAGCTAGGGGCTCTTTCGAAGCTAGTCCAGATCTAGTCAGTATATATAGATAGTACTGTACGAAACCTAAAAGCAAGTCCAAAGAGGGCGGTCAAAGTACAAGGCTACCGTCTAGGCCGGTTCAGAGAAGTACAAAGCCGCTCAGTCCAGCGGTGTTCAAAGCCACCGGAACGGAACATCCTGGTATTCTAGCGCACAGCCGAGCTCTTTCAGACGAACCTGCGCAAAAGTGCAAGGGGGTCTATGTGCTGACTAACCCCCCTCCCAAAATTCATGGACATGTCCTCATAGTCCGTCGGACTTGGCAGCCCTACGTAAGACGTTACGAGTACTATACTACTGTTGGGAAGCAGGAATCATCTCAGTAGAAGAAACGCGCCACAAACACCAAGCACACACGAATAATCGATGAGATTGTACAGTTTCTTCCATTCACCCACCACCTACTAGCTACTCCCCCACCAACCCCAGAGATCCATCAAGTCCCCCATCCCCCGCATCCCCCGCCCCACGCCCTTCAAAGAACCAAACCAGTCAGTCCCCCAAAGTGCGCGATGCAAGAAGAATGGCTCGTGACGACAGAGTCCCAGTAATCCCCATCCAGAGCCGGTGAGTCATACATATACAAAGCAGCCAGGCTAAGCATGCATGCGACGATGTTGTCAGCTGTCAGCCTACTCAGTAAGCTAATCGCCCCCCTTCTTCTGTCAGGGCGCACAGGAAGGCATCAAGCCATCCTGTGCGCCTAGGAGTCAGATACCGCTAGCAGTAACAGACCCCCCCGGTCCCCCGACCGAGCGAGGGAAAGGGACAGAGAGATCGAAAGGCGACGACAACAGCAACAACGACGCAGACTCGCAGCAGCAGCAGCAGCAGCGCAAACAAAAGCGCAAGGAAAACCCAGTCTCCCCACCAGGGAAAAACCAAGCATGCATTCCCAACCCCAACCTTCCTCCTCCACACCCCAACACCCATCCACCATGCTAACTCCCCCCCACGCACGCCCCAGCGAGCCATGTGGGAGCCAACCGTGCCATGCCCTCGTACGGAGTCAATCCGAACGGGAGAGCCACGGCAGTGCACACGCGCGTGATCTATCTAAAAAGAAACGAAGCTTCCTGAGCCACGCGGGGGAAATTAAACAGTAACAGTAACAATACAGGATTTGGGCAACGCAGTTGCCTCTTCTCTTTTTTTGCTCGCGCAAGACGGTGTGTGTGTGTGTGTTTTTTTCCAATCGTTGAGGCCTCGCGGAGGCTTGAGATGTGAGGAGGTGTGCTGTGTGATGGGAACAAAATAAAACAAAAAACATTATGGCATGATAGCTCTCTCTCGCTCGCTCCTGGCAAAAATCAAAATCGCTGACGGGTGTAAAAACAACCAAAAAATAGAAGAACAAAATGACGAGGAAACGGCCGGAAAGCGTCTCGTGTGGAATGGGGGTAGAAAATAAACATGAGTAACGTGAGTCAGAAGTCTTTAAAAAGAAGTGCAGACGATGAACCGAAGAAAACAAATGACGCCGCGTATGCCCATAATTCCCAGCCCCGTCTTCCCCTGGAAGAGTAGGGGTTATACATCCATCCGTAACAGAGTCATCAAGACATGAGCGCACATGAAAAAGGGATATAAAAAAAAATGTGAGGACCACATGCGAGAAGCAGACAGGAGGAAGAAGCGAGGGGGATAAAATCCAGAACGCCATCCTCCCCTGCCACTATGTTGCGTGGGTCCGTAGTAGTGAACTGAAGAAAGAACAGTCGTGACGCGTGATCAGATATCATAGGTCGTGGTCGTGGTCGTGGGCACTAGTAGGCCCCATGTAGTAGTACTCATAGTAGTAACTACTCATGCGCGTTGTTTTGCGTTTCGTCTCTAACGTGTTTCGTCTCGATGCGTAACATTCCATGTATGTCTTCTGTAGTCGGCGAACCTGGCGGCGGCGCCATCCATAATAGGACTTCTGAAAGGAGAACTCGGGCAGCAAAGAAATAGGCCATCCATCGTACCATCCACCCCACCGTCGACACGCCAGCAACACTCATGACTACGGCATAGAAGCCGGCACGTGGTGCGGGGCAAACAAGCGCGTCAGGCCCGAGGGCGGCACGCTGGAGTGTCGACGACGGAAGGAGAAGAGGTAGACGGCCCAGGCTTTGAGCTCGAACAGCGCGAGGGGGGAGGAGCGCCAGGCGGCCGCGCCGGCTACGGAAGACAGGACCCATCATCTGCGGTGGTGACGCGGCGAGCGGTGGTGGGAGTCGCGGCTGGCGTAGCCAGAGTCTGGGAAGCCGGTGGGGGAGCTGCTCGACTGGTGCGTGTCTTGGTCGGAGTGGTGCCCGCACAGGTAGCCGACGAGAATGGTCTTCTCTTGTATGCGGTGGCCTTGCTGGTTGGCGGCGGCGCACATGTCGATGCTGTGCTCGTAGTAGACACAGCGGCAGACGGAGTAGCGCTCGACGAGACGGTAACACATGGTGACGGGTGTGAGAGTGGGTTTGAGGTTTTGTGGTTTGAGAATATCAGGCGACGATGAGAATTGAGCGAGGGTTTTGAAGCTCGATGATGTTTCTCAAGAGCAATTATACTGGTAATGGTTCTGGATGACCAAGGACAAAAGGAACGCAAGGCAAGAAATATAAGAACAACGACGACGAACAGGCACGACGGAATGGAAATCTAGATGACGGTAGAAGGCAGGCCAAAAAGAGTCACCATCTGCGAGGGAGCATGACTGCCTTATACTCGCCGACCGACTAAGGACTGCAGGCTTGTGGCGGCCTTGGCCTATTCTTGCCATAAGGCAGCAGCACCAGCAGTGGGGGAAGGTATGGAATATGGTATGCATGGAGTATGCATGACGGGGATCACTGCATGTAATGCTGCTTTTCATGGACTCAACAGTCCGTCCGGAGATGCTAAAATGAGTCGATGGGATCCATAGTGGAGCACCAGTCCAGCCAAGTGCCAGCTATCTGCAATGCGGGTAGTTCGGACGAAAGTGTCACGGGAGGGCCTCAGCTCTGCGGCCAGACTTAGATTTCGACATGGGAATATATCCCTTGGGGAACCTTGTGGCTTGGGAATACTGGGATGGTTGGGATGGATTCCGGTGAGTCGGGTAAGGCGAAGGATGGGTGACGATTAGTGTGGTAAGGCGTGAGTCTTGTGTTTCGACTTCGACATACGGGGGGAACACCAGCCACGACGGGAACCAGAAAAAGCCACCGAAGCTGCTGCGGCGCGGCGTGGAAGGATGAGCTTCCCCCGTGTTGCATTGAAGAATGGAGCTCCATTGGGAAAGCGGTGCGTCTTCGAAACAGCGGCTCAGTTGCCCGGCGTCCGATTGTGGAGTCTTTTTTCGGCATATATGCACAGTACACAGCATAGCACTCGCCTGCTTTTTACGGGTCGCCGCAGCAGCTCTATGTGGAGATGTTTTTTATTTGTTTTGGTTTTGTGGAGGGGCAGGTAGGAAAGGTGAGCCGGGAGCAAGAGCAGGCAGGCAGTCAGATCCGATGTCAGCAAGTTGAGGTTAAGCGCGAGGCTGTGCTATGCAATTATTCGCCTAGTGTCAGTCAGCCACAAGCCCGGATTATAGTAGCACCACAAGGCCGAAAAACACCGCATGAAGAGAACAGGCAGCAAGAAAGAGCAGGCGAAGGGATATTGGAGATTAATTGGATATGATTAAATATAATTAAATTGAAATAAAATGAGTTTCATGTCTGCACACAGCTCAATTATTCGCATACTGCTCTCTCTGGATCTGTTTCCCATACTCCACCTATACTGTGGCTGGAAATAGAAACTGACAAGCTACTCCACTCTAGTTCACAGATCACAGAACTTGCTGACAAAGCCGGCACTCAAAGAGGTTAGCCGTCGGCGTCTCCTTGCCCTGTCCCAATTGACCACTGATGGACCCTGATGGACCCTGATTTAGTCCCGATCAGGTCCCGATGTGGTTTAGCGGGCACGTAAGCCTGCGATTTCCTTGGATGAGTAGCGCGGGCTGTGAGTAAGCAGGGTTCTTTGGTAAGTTGTGCCTCGTTCACGTACAGAAACACAGAAACAGTAGTAGAATAGAACAGTATGTCGTTAAGAGGCGTGTGGTGAGTCCAGTGACAAGTCCAGTGACAAGTCCAGTCCAGTCAAGTCAGTGAAAATCTCTGAGACAAGACATATGGCAGTCCCGAGACAAGTCATATCTGCCACAGTAAAGTATACGATATGTCTCATCCCATCGCAAGTAGCGCTTCTTCACGCCTGCATGTACACTCTCACCGAGTTACTCTGCAGTGGTACCTGCTCTACTCTACTCTGCTCCACTCGCCTGCTTCTCCCTCCACTCATCCCACTTCCTCCCTAACGAATACCCCGCCCTAGTCCTAATCCAGCACCCCGGACCCAGGCACCAGTCTGCCTCTCGCACAGCCCTGGCAAATAGCCGCGCCGGCGGCTCGGCGTCGCCGCATCGTGACCTTGGCCCATGCACGCATTCCACCATTTCCCATCGATAACCTCTCAAACGGACGGATTGATGCGCCATTCCCCATCTTATCGCTGTTTAGTGAACGGGGACGCGTTTCACCGCTATCCGTATCTGCGTATCGATACGTCTGCTTGAGGTGGTATTGCAGGAATCGCCGTATCGATACGTGCAGGACGGTTCAGTCAATATGCGGCGTTGCTTGTGGCTAGTATCGATAGTTCGATATGGCTGCTACCTACAGCGCGTGCTGCGGCAGCATTAATCGGCTCGTTATGCCACCAATCTCACCGCGTATCGATAGTTCGATAAGCTCCCAAGAGATGTCCCGCTGTGAGTCTATACTCTCTCTACCTACACTGCCCAGTTTCCCAGTTCTCCCGCTCGTCCCTTCTCAAAACAGACACCGTCATCACCACCCCTCCTCACCGGTCTGCTCAACCCCTTCCACTCCACCCCTCCCTCCTACCCACCACCCCGCACGTGCAATCCCCACTCCTCCTCACATCATCTCGCACACACCGAACCCCCCACCACCGCCGCGCGTCTCGCGTTCTCCCCCTCCACCACCAGCCGCCGACCTCCCCAAATCCTAGCAATTGGCCCACAAGCCACTCATCATCCCGAGCGGCTCAACTCTATACCCCCATCGAGCATGTTGAAACACCGTGGTTGCTGCTTTTACGGACCGCGATCCTGCCGTCGGTGACTCGCACCGTCAATTTTACGCCGCATGCGTGCTTGAGCCACGGGTCTAGATCACCGGCGTGGCCGCGCTGTATGCAGCCATACTGCACGTTGACACTGCCGTGGATGGTGATGTCATCAGCCTTACGACCGGCAGTCAGAAGGATTGCATCGTTACACGACTGATCCTACCAGAGCTCCTTCAATCCAGATAGAGAGTGACACAATCACTATCACCTCCAACACCCCAGACTGCACGCACACTCCTTCTCGCGCCCATGGCACCTGTCACTGTCATTGCTACGCCGCCGCTCGGCCCAAGCACCCTCCGTGGTCCAGACCATCGCTCACCAAGTCTCCAGCCAAGGAATCCTTCAACGCTCCCTCCAGCCACGGTCATCCATAGCCACGATCTTCCACAGCCACGGCGCAGCAATGCCGCAGGCACTCATCTGCGTGGAGGATCGTGGTTGGGAGGATGTGAGGTCTGTGGAACCTCAGCGCGGCATTTATTGTGCTCCATGCCAAGACCACCGGGCCGTTAAGGGGTTGAAAGGACCGCGAGAACGTCAAAACAGGCTTCATCTTTGTGGCAAAAGGATCTCGAGAACGTCAAAAGGGGCCTCATGATTGTGATGAAAGGACCGCGAGGACGTCAAAAATGGTGGATGCCTTGGAAGGATCGCGAAGCTGAAGTCGCCACCGTCGGTGAACGATGGTCGGTGTTCTGATTTGACCACGGAGTGCTAGAGGAATATCAATCGCTGAATGATCGATTCTGGCAGGTTGCGCGATGTGGGCTGAGGGATAACTCGGGGGTGGCAAATTGTCAAGTTTGAGTGCGGTCCAGGCCGTATGGCTTCCGTTGTGAGTTTTGGTAGGTATCCACCGCGCTCCACATGATGTCCGGCGCGGGCCGCCGTTGAGGTCATGATTCTCTTGTTCGTGGCTTCAATGCCATTTGTTGCTGCGTTTTGAGATTCTCTGTCAGTCTGGCAGAACGAGGTGGGTATTTTCCTTACGCTCAAAAGTCAGGGCACGGTTTATTTTCATCTCTTCGCTATATTCATTTATGAGAAATGTTGAGTGTCAAGATCCAAATCTATAGTCTATGATCTAAGACTTATAATCTATGATCTACCTTCTATCCCATCTCATCTTTATCCTCTACATTCATTTTATTCGTGAACAATCTATCCAAACCTCCGCCAACCCAAAACTCACTTCCTCAATCGAGGCGAGAGAAAGAAGAAAATAGAAATAAAAATAAAAATAAAAATAAGAAACCCTCCCGCGATCATCCAGATCGAGAAGGGTATCGCGGAAATTGATCTATAGTCATCGGGTACGCCAGGGTATTAGTCCTCCTCTTTCCAAAAACACAGCTTTTTAGTCATTAACCAGACGTCTCCGGCGTCTCTCATCTCTCATCGCAACCGCGACCATCTCACCTCAGCGTCGCCGTCGGGATGGCCCCAGCAGGGACCTCCCCCGCATCAGCAAGGCACAGCGGCTCAATGATATTCTTCGTAGGGACCTTCGCCCCCTTCTCCCCAAACTCCCTATCGAGCCCAAACTTGACAGCCTCAAGCACATTATCCACCGTCGCCCTCGGCTTATATGCCGGCTCCGTGCCCTCCTGCCACACCCCCGTCTTAACAAGCACACTGAACCAATCATTCTCGCTGTGCTTGTTAAACTCGTTGGTGCCGCGGATATCGCTCTCGGGCGTGTCGCCGATGAAATACACCGTCTCGGGCGGGGCGTCGATCTCGTGCTCATCCTTTCGCCATTGTCGCAGCAAACGGGTCGCGAACTCGAAGGTCGGAATCTGAGGTTTGCCAAAAGCGATGGTGTCGAGTTCCTTCCCCTTCGTCACGTCGCGGAATAGCGTCTCGAGCATGCGACGCAGCGCTCCCATGCCGAGTCGCACATTAGCGTGCGCAGCGCTCCAGACCATGTCGCTGTGCGAGAAGAATATGGGTGGTCCCTCGTCAAAGGTCTCGGAGAGTGTACCCAGGTACCCGCCTTTCGACATGGCGAGGTCGAGCATGATCTGGCAATCTCCCGCCCAATCTCTCGAATCCGCAAAAACAAAAATAGCCTCGATCTTGACCTTTGACAAGTCACGGCCCGACTTGCTACAGCGCAGCTCCTCAGCAGTAAGCTTGCGGAAGGGCGTCGTGGCGGAGTCGTGCTTGATGATGTCGCCAGGGGTGATGACGTCTTTGAAACCGTATCCCTCGGCTACTTGGCGGCATTTCTCGCCCTCGCCGCCGACGACGAGAACAGTGCCGTAGGCTTCGGTGAGCTCTCGCATGGGGGAGTGGCCGCAGATGAATTGGGCGGGGCTGATGGAGATGTCTAGTTGGCGGGAGAGGTCGAGGCAGCGCTCGGCTTCGGTTTTGCCGCCGCCGTTTGTGAGGAAGATGTACGGCCTGGTGGTTGTTAGTTTGTGCTTGGATGGATAGAGGGGGTGTGGGTGACTTGCACTTTGACGCCATATTTGTTCTCCCCGTTGAGCATCTTCATCGCCTCGATAGCTTCAGGGATGGCCTGACCACCACGCACAAGCACGCCATCAATATCAAAAGCAAAAGCAAACGTATCAGCAGAAGGCAGTCCATCAAGAGGAGTAATAGGCGTAATCGGCGTAGCAGGCGCACTCTCCTCAGGCGTCGCACCAAACATCTCCGGACTCCCCGGCGACTCCGGCGAAGTCGGCAGCACAGCGGCCTCATCCTCGATATCCATCGACCCGACCTCCTTCCTCGCCTTCCCGAGCGAGGCCGCAAAGCCTGAAGAAAACGACTGTGAGCGCTTCAACATGTACCTGTGTGGCACGACGACGACGTCCGTGCCGCCATCCGAGACATCGTCTTTGGTGGATGTCATGGACGATAGGCGCGTTAGGTGCGGCCGCTTGGGCGGCACCTGCAGCGATTTCTTCTGGGGTTTGGTGTCCATGGTTGTGGGGGTTGTGGGCGATTTTTGCTTTTTTCTCACTTATGCTCGTTGGTAGATCCTATCTATTCGAGCGTGGGATGTCTGGGGGAAAAGTCTGGGGAAGTGGGCAAAGTGGTCCCTCTTATATGTGGAGAAGGGGCAGACAGCTTCAGCAGGAGGGATAGAGGCGAAGTCTTGAAGGGGGATAAAATGAACCCGTTTTTTATCTGAACAAAGGTACGCTATTGGAGTTGAGGGTGTTTGTTCTTTATACCGATGGGGTAGGGATGGAACGTTCTGGTGAAACGATGAGGGGAGCTGATCTTAAGCAAGTTTGACTCTAGCCATGCAGCTTGATGAACGATTTTTCTGGTACGTTGTGGTACGTTCAAGGGGGAGGCGCTATATGTGTTGAAGATGTCATTGTAACGAGAATGGTCGGGCATAAAGCATCTACCATCCCTGCTAATCATGGCAGCTTGATAGGCCGCGGGGTTACAAAGATCGGCATAAGAGTCAAAACATTTTCTGTACAAGGTTGCCTCTCTCTCATATCCAGCGTAGTAAGCATAGCAAACCTTGAGGTATAGCAAAAGTTTGCACCAGGAGGCGCGGGTAGGTTTCTGTACTGATACAGGACAGGAACGGGATATATGACGTAGCTCGCGGTGCTATGTGCGGGACTAGAGTGTGGGTAGCGAGAGCATGTGAAGGGGTAATCCAATGAGATAGCTCAAAGTGAATGATATAGCACCACTCGGACTCCTCTCGGCGGGGGAGGTTCACTTGAGCCCCACTCGGTAGTACCCCTCCTTCTAAGACCCTCAGCCTCGTGGATGTTAGCACGTTAATGGCACCACAGTGGCACATACTACTATGGGTACAGCTGTAGTAGTAGCTGGTTCCCCACGAGATGTCCATGCGGTTGACAGATAGGGTGCTCCTCTCCTAGAGTGCCCTAGAGTGCTTTAGAGGGGGGAAGAAGCGGGGTGCGTGGGAATATCCTTTGTTCTCTGAGTGTTCTCTGAGCAGAACAACAAAGATGATAAACCCTCACGAAAGCACCAAAACCCAAGACATCCGCCGGTGCGAACCACAGTCTCAACCCCCCTCCCCATCAGGAAACCCGAGCCCACGCAAAGCGCCCAAATTCTTACGTGTCCCCCCCTCTACACACCCATTCCATTATGATATAAAAGTGGAAATCCACGCAACCCCCTCACCGCCCCTCGCCTCACTAAACAGCGCCAGCGAGCGCCGATCACCCCTCCCCTCCTGCCTAGATAGAACCAACCTACCAATCGCAGTACCCCGCGGTTCCCTATCAGCTACAGCGAAGGATTGGAGGTCAGGTACCTGAAGATCCACATGGACTGTGAAGATCCACATGGACTGGTGGTGGGATGCGCCGGTGGTGGTTGGCGGTGACTGCTAGGACGTGAGCTGTGCCGAGGGCAACGTACCGTTGGAGGGGGTGGTGGGTGGATGGACGCGGGGTTTCCCTTTTCTTTCTAAGAGTCGGTTGCTGTTGAGGGGTTGATGGGGATATATTGGTACGGTTGTGGCCTGGCCGGCTCGCGTCGGCTGGTTGGAGGGGATTCTGCTGGGGAAAATGACTCGTCTTTGTAGTTCTAGATCAATATTTGGGATCGTTGTGGCCATAGTAACGCCGATAGCTTGCATGAATGCTGATGGGAGTCGACGGCGGAGGTGTATGGGGTGCGTTAGTGCTGCTGATTATGACGTCGATTTTAGCCCCTCAGTGTAGGTTTGGGGCGAGATATCCCGATATCACGTGAATCTAATAATATAGTGTCACGTGAATCTGAAAGTTAAGGTCATGTGGAGTGCTCTGTTTACGTCGAGTGGGATATATTTTTGTTGTGTAGAGGTATTAATCTTACATCAGGATTCTCATCATCACTCTCTACTTGTATAAATCCCTCGCCCCGGCCAGTTTCCTCCCGCAACTGCTCTTCTAAACTTGCCATTTCCTTCTCCATCATCTCGGCATCTGCATCCACCTTGGCGTTGTCGAAATCAATGAGCGTAACTTTCTCATCCGCACTGATGATGAAATTGTGGCGATTGCAATCTCCATGCAAAATCCTCAAGTCATGAAGGCGCTGCAAGGCCGCTTTGCAGATTTCCAAGTCACCCGAGTTGGCGGGTCGTCCTTCGACTTTCTCGAGAAGGACGCCGATGACTCTGTCCGCTTCGTGGATGTGCCCGAGGAACGTTGGTGTGATCTGTAGAGGTTGTAAGAGTTGGTATATTCGTGTCTCTGCTTCGATGTACTGGATTTCCCAGGGGAATCGAGCCATCTTCGCTATCATAGTTTTCTGGTCCCGTGTTTCAATTTCCGCCGAGCCTTGCTTCCATTTGCACTCTTGAGCTAGCAAGCTGAGTAGTTTGGTCCTCTCAAGGTCTAAAAAGTTGATCATCTTTGGATGCCAGACTGTTTGCACTCTAGGTAGCGTAGTTTGAGACAGCGCTGGTTCCAACTCGCCGGTGGCAGCGATACGAGTGATGTATGCAGAGTTCCAGTCGTCCTTATCGTATGGCAGTGGCGGGATGATGTTCTGGAAGTCCAACGGCATGTCCATTAATGATTCCCCATCGAGAGCGCCGGCTTTGATGGTGATGTACTTGACGTTGGTTCCTGCCAGGATGCGGAAGTAACAGTCGTCCCTTCCGGTATGGAGAAGTCCATAGAAATTATGCGTGGAGACGCCATTGCCACTACTAAATTTTATGAGAAAGGAAAGCTTTTGTTGTTATAAAGTTGAATTATTGTCTAAAAAGTGCTGTTTGTGACGACCTGTATAAAACTAACGATACGCAAATGTACGCGTGCTGTTGGTTTTCATCCGTCCATGTCATAAGCGAGTATTGGGTGAGAACCGCTGAACGACCATGCTTTTGGACCTGGAGACTTTTGGGTTCGTCGAAGACCAGTCACATCCTTGAGCCGTGTCAATACCAGAGCAAATATTCGCCGTGTGCAAGAGGCAACCAGACATCAACCAGTCACTACTTCCCGATATAAAATCCACCGCGATGTATAAACTCAGAGTCCTCGACGGGCACCGTCCCTTGCTGGCTCTTAGCCCATATATCCTGCGCTTCAACACAAGTTGCAAAATGAACCAGGAATTCCGCTGCAGAAAGCGCCGAATGGTTATCAAAGTCCCTATGCCTTGTCGTAAGACGGACATAACACCCTTTGCAGCTGAGACCATGTTCTGCCTTGCCCGTACTCGCGTTGTACCATGGAAATTGAGTAGCTGCCATAAAACGCTGCTCGTGTTCACCATCCCGATATCCCCTCAGTGGATTTCTGCCTGAATACTTCTTGAGGATGCCCTGCCCGTCCAGTGCTGCTACAGCCTCCGACAAGAGTATGAGTTTTTTAGGCCGTTTAGCTTGTGCGCCTGAATTGGAATAACAGCCAGACACAGTTCGCAATGTTGACCGATATGACACACTTAGTTTGTATGTAGATATCCCCGCCCTATTCGCAAAATTGGTGGTAGATATGACACGCAGATTTTGTGAGGCTTGGAGACAGGGAAAGCAGCACCGCGTGGCTGTCAAGAGGAAGAGGTAGCCCCCAAACTTTCCGCATTGAGCGCAGCTCTGGGAAGTAAGAACGCGGTATAGACCCATGATAGTGAACCTACGAGCACAGTCACTGCGGAGCATGGCTCTCAGTCCCTCCACCCCGTATTTGGCAACCAGCTGATATTCTCGTGGCGATGTTGAGAGAATGCGAGCATATCGATTAACTCGACGAAATCGAAAGTATGAGAGAATGTCCAAGTTTTCGAGAACCATTGTCATCAGTTCTGCAGGTAGGCAATGCATGTCGCCAAGTCCCGATGATGGTGGGATCTCGAAGGATGCTTGGAGCGAGTCTTGGACGGCTTCGGTGACATAGGGACGAGAACGGACCATGACAGCGCCGAAGTCCAGTCGATGATATGAACAGGTGCGAACAACTGCATCTGCATCTTTGTGTTCTGGCTTCATTGTGAAGTTCCTTGTTGAAAGGTGAGTGAGATGACTCCAGTGAATTGTTGATGGTGCAGCTAGATGAAATGGGAGAGATGCCAAAAGTCCATATTAATCACCGCTTGTCGCCTGATTTCACGTCGCCCGACAAAGGGTCCTGAAGAGCACCACATTTTGAGTTGTAGTGACTCATTATTAAAATCAGATGTCACGGCAGTATTGTAAAGAAAATATTTTGTATTTTATCGTGCCTATATATATCTCTAGTGAACACGAACTGTCGTATCTTTGTTTATTTTTCATTTATTTTTGATATTTATCATATGTGTGTGTGGAACAGAGTATGATGGAGACATGGTTGTATGTAGGTCACATTTGACACCATCATCCTCATAGCCCATATCTAGAGCGCAAAGAGCATCAATTCTATCATTGTAATCCTCTAGCTGCTTCCATTGGATCCTCCTACTTATGCTTAATACTTAAAAACTCCTAAGCCAATGTCTCGACAGCTTCATCGCGTCTCTAAGTGTCTCAGCTGACTAAATTACCAAGGGCCCATTATTGATATCAGGACTCATTATGTCTAGTTTTACACAGTCTTTTGGGGCAAAAAGTCTTATTAGGCCATGATATGCCACACTGCTCAGTCGGGCCTGGACCGGTTGAGGGATCGGAAAATCATGGTTGTGAGCCGCGAAATAGGGCCGAACGACTACCGCACAGCCACGACCTTGACTGATGATAATCTCAACCTGATTCGGGGACTGAAACAGGGTGTGGGATTGAGAACTGACTGAGGGACGGTGGTCATCTTCGTATCGCAGATATGATAAACCAAGATCCAACCACATACTTATGCAAAGCGAATCCTTCAAAAGTTAGATAAAGCATAAGTCCTCTTCTTATTCCATCCGATTGGTCTATCGCAACCAGTTTGGGAAGCTTACCCCGCCACAAGTTGTGGGGTAATTAAGGTGTGGCAGGGGATTTGATCCTGGTGATGCCGCTCCAAACGCTTCTTTCAGCGAGATAATACCGTCTTGGCCTCACCAAGCCAAGATGCTTACCCCACAGAATTCTCATAATGTGGTCCATGAGTGGCATCAGCTGGAGTAGATAGTGCTGATCTCACTCTAGATAGAATTTATCCTTATATCCTTCGGAGAAGCGCCTAAACGGCTTTATATGTTTTTATTATATTTCCGTGTTGATGGAGTGGTGAGGGTGGCACATAAGCTTACATCGGACCCTTCTAGGTGTGCGCTGCAAATCCTTTGAGAGAGTTGAATTATTATATAAAGCATCAGTTTGCTAACATGATGGTGAAATTCTGATTATCTCTACAGCACTCTATAACAGATTCATATAAATCACCTCAAAAAAACGCCGTTGTTAAAATCACTTCCACGCCTATCCTGTAAGTTAGCTGCATAGCCGCATCAACCGAAGTAATATTAACCAATAGCTGCATCAAGATCACCATGAAGTTCACCACTCTCATCACCGCAGTCGCTCTGCTGCTCACCAGCACCACGGTCGCGAACCCCGTGCCGAACGCCGAGGCTGGTGCCAACCCTCAGATCTGCTACTGCAACTTGGGCTGCTACGATTCTTGCGGACAGAAGTTCTGCTGCTAGTTGACATGATTCTGGGGCGACGAGATTATGAGGAGCATACAATTGTAGTGTTGTGATAGTCTGGACGGAATACAAGGGTCTTTTGTCACGTAGCATCCTTCTTCTATGCTCGTTGAGATACTGTCTGCGACGGCTTGGACTGGGGATATCTACACTATGTACTCCGTGCAGCAACTTTAGCTAGCAATTGACACTTAATTTTGTCATCTTCTGATCGCTGGTTGGGATATGTTGGAAACTGAGGGGCTATGTGACCTACCTCACTCATATGGAAGGGTCCTAACATGTCGTGTCGAAATTCCAGTCACTCAACCTCGAGCTTAGGCTTGTGGTCACGTTGGATATGTCTTCGAGCCATAAACTATCATTCTGAGAGAAATCTATATTGGGGCCTGTCGAATCAAAGGCGGCGAACAGACTCTTTGGGGCTTCATCTGGACGAGCACAGATAGTAGATAGATTATGCACGACACTGGTCTATGGACTCGTGTGGCTCCTATGCTCACATTTCTCTCGCCATCAGTGTTTGAGAGTCCAATAATCCGATCCATATATGTCAATAACTCAACCAAATCGGGCACTTGACAGCGACCTACGACAAGTAGGCTCAACTCAAAGTTCGGCAAGCAATACGAGACAGATCAGCAACTGACCCTCACTTCTATTCGTTAGTGCACACCTGCTGAAAACATAAGACAAGCATAACCGCAAATAGAAAGATCGATTCTGCACGGGACTTAACACGGCATCGAACAGATCAAGGAACCGAAGATATAGAACACGGGATATAGAGTGCATGTCCACGGGTGCATCTGCATCCCCCCCATTGACAAACCTCCGACGCCTCAACCACTCACAGACCGCAGCATCGTCGACATTTTCCAGACCGGCGGCCTAGTCAGCGGCCTAGCTTAGCGGGGTCACTATCGCAATCACCATCTGACTTATCATGCATCGCGATAGTGCGCACGATAACAGCGAAGATGCTGCCTGTTCAGCTGCGGGGTGGTTTTTCCAAGCGCTCACACGGGTCAGCAAGACGATGAGATGCATATCACAAGCGCCGACGGGATGTTGTCAAGAAGATAGCGTTGAAGAGTCGGACGCAGAGAATATTGAGGGTGGGGGAGTTCCTGTGGCTGCTTGGCGGAATCAAGGCGATGGTTGTGAGGGCATCACCAATCACGGTCGGACGTCGATACGGGCTAGTGGTGTGGTCCAATATATGCATCCCTGGTCGAGTTGAGGAAGAGGGGAAGGGGAACCGGGGAAGGACCGGGCCTTCCCATTGCCTTTCATGTCATGTCATGTATATCCACTTGAAGGTCATCCTCTTGCAGGTCGTTGAACTACCAGGTCGTTCCTTCACGGGCCCTCGCCTCGATGGTGTCTGTCCCCTGGGCCAAAAACGTGGTACTGGTACTCGGGGAATGTGCGTGGCATTGTTGCTCCAATAAGATAAGAAATAAGGATTTGTTTTGTTCCCCTCCCGAGATCCGACCTCTCAGGCCCGCCAGAAGGCCACACAAAGTGATACGACCCTTCGCTGTCACCCCCAATCCCAGTTCACTATTGAGCGATATTCCCACCACAAGTTCCGTAGGACATGGATGTCTATTTTCTGTCGCCCGCATGGTCCATCACCGCGGCGATTGGACAGGTGGGTGCCGTTGCTGCATCCCAGCGTACCCTTGGCCGACCCTGGTGAGAAACAATTGAGCATCTTTCTTCGGTGTGAGTGGTCGCCGTCGTCAGGGATCTAGTCGCCGTTCTCCCAAAACGTGTTAGCTCCCGGCGATTCACAGCGATTCACTGTGCCTACGCGCCGGACGTGCAGGAGGCCCATAAGTCAGCCGTATCAGCCAATCATAATCCAGTACCCCGTCGTCCATGATCAAGCTGGACACACCACTTAGGATCACCACTACCAGCATTGACCACCCATCGTCCATCCCATCAACCACCACCACTCACAACTCCGCACCGGCCACACCACAGACCACCACAGCACACCACCGCCGCTCAATCTATTCAGGTCCCCAAAGGTAAGATGGCTGAACCATAAGAGGCCGCAGCCGCCGTCTCATTTTCTCCTCTTCTTCTTCTTTTTCTTCTTCAACAAGCAGTCAATTCTCAGAGCTAGTTTCTATAATCCGTTGTCCTTTTTTCGTCTTTTTTGTTATCCTTCAGAGCTGTGCTCTTCAATCTATCACTTCTTTTTACTTAATTCATTCACACAGTTGCCGGTCAACTACCCTCTAATTTTTATCCTCACAAAGCCTCACGTCCATATCAATCTAATAACTAGCTCTTCTTGTTCATTCAAATCTAAGCCGAACGCTTATCAAACATACCACATTTTTAACGCATTTCGAAAATCGTCAATATGTCCGCTATTCAACTCAGCTTCGATCTCCGCACTTCCTCAACTGTCAAGACAGTCCACCTTCTCGGCTCATGGGACAACTACGCAGGCCAACTTCCCCTTGCTAAGGACAAGAACTCCTCAAAGTCCGGCGCATGGAAGGGAACATTCAAGTTCCAAGGTTCTCTGCTCCAGGCTGGTCAACGATACTGGTACTACGTAAGTTGAAACTCGCGTCTAATTTGGATTCCACCATACTAACACCCTCCAGTACATTATCGATGGCTACCACGTCTCCCACAACCCAGGTGAAGACTCCACCACCGAGCCCACCACCGGTCGCGTCCTGAACATCCTCGATGTTGCATCCGACAAATCCAAGTCTTCCAAGTCTTCCTCCAAGTCCTCTTCGTCCAAGTCCTCCTCCTCCAAGTCCAGCTCCTCCAAGCACTCGAGCTCCAGCAGACACCCAACCTCGTCCCGCCGCGAGTCCCGCGCCCTCACCGCCGACATCCCAAAGGGCCGCCCACTCTCCATCTCGCAGATCCAGTCGCCAAAGCCCTGCTCACCGCACGCGACAAAGCACATCCTCGAGGCCGAGTACGGTTCCATGAACCCAACCACCATTGAGGAGCTCACCTCCCGCTTTTCCGAGTCCACATTCGACGACTACGAGTACTCCAGCACCCCACCCTCGTCCGTCGGCTCGTCGCTCAGCTCTCGCTCAGACTCTTCCAGCCCATCGTCCGTCTCCAGCGGTCTCTCAGACTACTCCAACAGCTCCCAGTGCTCATGTGAACGCTACGGTATCACCCGCACTGGTGACAGGATCAAGCTTGACTGCGGTGGCTCCCGCTGCGGCTACAGCGACGAGGACTCCTGTTGCTCCTCCTCCGATGACGATGAGGTCCCATCCTCTGCCCGCCGCCAAGGCATCGTCGTCCGCCGATAGACAACCACTGCTGGAACTTGTCGCAAACTCGCATGCCATCCCATGTACCTTAATCGGGACGGAGCGAGCAGCGCGGCAAGGGACTTTCTCAACCCCCAGGACTACAGGACCAAGATGCAGCTCCCCTAAGCATTCTTTTAAGGAGAAGAGCGCACTTGACAGATCCGAAAGTTTAATCAGGCGTCAAAGCCGGTCTTTGACGCTTATCACGAAGCCGAATCCGCGGCAACATAGTTCGCTATTGCGTTATCAAGTACATGCACCCGCCAGCTGCCAATGGGGTTGGCGGGCCAAGCATGAGGGGAGGGGTGCGGAATGCACAGAGTGGCATGCGCCGCTGATGAAAGAAAGCGCATGCGTTGACAAGAGGGGACACGGTGCACGGGGGCGCGCAAGAGGCCCTATACTGCCACTGACGGACGCGGGCTGCAAATCTTACTACTCTATCTTAGCTAAAGGAAGAAGAGCAGAATATAGCGCGACTTGTCTATCAAAATCTGTCTACCAGACTCCATGCTCTTGACTTTTTGTGAATAACGTGACTTTCAGTGACTTGTAAAATAATTTGTAGGAATATCAGTATTAGAATATCGATGCTCACCGTAGCAATAAAGAGGAATTATGTTTACTATTTTCATCCATGTACCTGGGACGGCGGACAGTAAATCCAGTGGACATTGGTTGGCCGCACATTGAAGTTTAGCGATTTTAGTGAGGAACGGTCGGTAATACTATTCCCCGTCACACCGCAAACTAGCCCCAATCCAGCCGGCCCAAGACAAGAAAATTCCCTCCACAACCTCGAAGTTAAAGTTGTCGGTCCAGCCAAACTTCAAACCGCACACCCCAACGAACAACCCTCCCTCCACCCACCCACCACCTAACACAAAACCACCGACAAGATGGGAAAAGAGCGCGTCGAGAAGAAGGAGAAGAAGGAGAAGAAGGAAAAGCGCAGCGACAAGGACGGCGTCAAGAAGTCCAAGAAGGACAAGAAGTCCACCCTCAATGGCGATGCCGTCGCGAAGGCTATCGAGGAACAATTAATGGAGACTGCCGCCCCGGCTGCGGAAGAGGGCCTCGAGACCATTGAGGAGGATACCGAGCTGGCCGTCAAGCCTGTCGGTGCCCTTGTGCCTTTCGCCGCCCCTCTGGCGGATGACAAGGTCGCAAAGAAGGTGCTCAAGAGCGTCAAGAAGGGTATGTGCAATCCACCCAATCCCCCTTCCCATACCTAAATACCGAAACACAACCTAACTCTCCAACAGCCGCAAAGAACAAGACCCTCAAGAGAGGCGTCAAGGAGGTCGTCAAGTCCCTGCGCAAGTCCCCCGCCGGCGCTGCCAACGTCGTCGGCTGCGGCGTCGTCATCCTCGCGGCTGACATCTCGCCCATGGACGTCATCTCCCACATCCCCGTCCTGTGCGAGGACCACAACGTGCCCTACATCTTCGTGAACTCGCGCGCGGAGCTCGGCGCCGCCGGCAACACCAAGAGGCCGACATCCGTCGTCATGGTGTCTGAGAAGAGGACGGGAGCCAAGAAGGAGGAGAAGATTGATGGCGAGGATGAGTTCGCTGAGGTGTATAAGGACCTGGTCAAGCTGGTGGAGAAGGAGTCAAGGAATGTGCGCGTTTAGGTGAGGGTGTGTTGTCTGTGTGTGGTTTCGGTACGATTTTTTTCGCGGCTGGAAGGGAGATGTTTCGTGGGTGCTTGTATCATATGCAGAGTTGCATGGCCAGATACATGGATATCAATACGGCGTTGGGAGGACGGGTTCTGTCAGGAAATAAAAAAATGGCTATAAAAGATATTCCACATCATTGTTACCAAGCTGCATTTGTTGAGGAGTTTTGATTTACTCTATTCTGTTCCAAGACCAAAAAATTCGCATTTGCAAAACAACACTTTTTTTCTTACGTCCTTTTTAGCTCTTACATCAAATAACTATCCCCCTCACGCCAATTCAGGCATTCTCATCCCCAATATCATCATACATCCCCCTATCTCCACCACCCTCACCTCTCCTCGCCGCCGACCCCCCTCTCGCCCCCTGCGCACCCCTCGTCCTCATCCCCTGCTCCGCCTGCCTCCCCGGATCTATCCCCGACCCAATCTCACTATTAAAACTAGCATTCTCCCCCTCTCCCCCCTCAAACCTCTTCCCCCTCGGGACCTCCGTCAAATTCTTCCCCTTCGGCCTACTCCCCTCCGATCCCTCTACTACCATATCAACATACCCCGGTGCGGGGACTGCATTCCCCTTCAACAGCTGCTCATCCTCGTGGTCGTAACCTGGCGCGGGCTGCGGCTGCAGATTCATCTTGTTGTGCGTGTAGTCGGCGGCGGTGGTGCTTGGGTCGGCGCGCGACGAGGCGTGGTGCGTGGGCGGGAGTTTCTCGGCGCCGGAAATGTTTTTGTTGGCGAATGTGGAGTGAGCGCCTGTTACGCCGAGGGGCTCTGCGTTCTTGTTCTGGGAGAAGGCGCCGTGGGCTTTGGTGGACTCGGCGGCGAGGGAGTCGGAGGCGATGGAGCCGGGGTTTTCGGTGATGGGGGTGGCGTGGGTGTCGTGGACCTGGGTGGTGTTAGTGGGGGTTTGGTTTTGGAGAGGGCGAGTAGCTGTGCACGTTTATGTGATCTTGTGAAGGTGTTGGATATTGAGTTGGAAGGAGATGTGTAGAGAGGGAAGAGAGAGAGAGGAATTGGTGGTGGTATATACCTTTTTGCCCCCTGGGTGGTCTGGGTTGCGGGTTGACGCCTCTATGTTTGGTGCATTATCCATAAACGACATGATTGCTAGTACAATGAGCAGTTTAAAAACAGTATTTTGTGCTCTTTCGATGGGATTAAAACTGGATGGAATTGAACATGTTATATCGACTTGTACTTGTCATATATATGGTTGATGTAATACGCCCCCGATGACATCACCACGCTGCACGTTATACAGGATGGAGGACAAGATAGGAACATTGCAATTGAGGAGCAGAGGAGTTACCCAAATCATTCAGGATCTTGGGTATGAGTTCAGTGGCGTTCTCTAACGTTTAATATGACCGTATAGCGTGGTGATCCTACTTTCTTATATCCTATGAGGATATCAAAAATCGGGGTCTACGTTTAGAAAATAATCGAACCATGGCAAGAAATATGCGGAAGAGTGAGCGCAATAGAGCTTCTATTAAAAGGAGAAATTTCAACTAAAATAGCTTTTTAGCTGCTGTGATATACATACTACTAATTTTAAGGTCTCGGCCCGTAAGCCGTGTTTAACTCCCGCATACCATTTCCCGTGTTGTCCCCAAAAGTCAACGCCAGCCCACCTATGTGTACGCTCCCTCAGTCCTCTAGACACTACAGCTCTCATATCTGGCCATCGGCCTCCAAAATACATGATCTTGCCAGCTCCTTCGCCAGCCCATATCTCAATATCTTTAATACATCACCACTCGTCATCCCTGCTGTGAGACCCTTCCGCCAATCCCACCCCCTGTGCAAGTTCTCCTTCACCAAAACACCGCTACCTCCAATTGATTTCTGTAGCTGAGACGCAATCATCGAGCTGCCGACCATCGAGAAGCTGCTTGTGCCGCTCATTGAAGAGGTGGATTTTTTCAACAGGTCCATAGGTGTGGATCCTTTCATCCCTTGGGTTGAGGCAACAACGGTCTGGAAGAACTCGTCGCATGCTGAATATACACGTTCAGAAACAGTCTGTAGATCTTCGATTGCCTTCAAGAGAGAATCGATCTGAGAAGAGGTGATGAGTCGCTCTTTCTGGTTGACGAAGACCATGGATTCTCCGAGTAGAGCAAGTAAGAAGTCGACACTAACAACGGCGCCGCGTTCTTCGTCGTACAACCCACCTCTGATGTTGTCGTCTGAGCTGGTTATGACGGCAATGAGGGCTGATGCAGCTCGTGACTTCGTAGAAGATGCCAGTGGCTTTATTTGTCCACTGGAGTTGCGAACTTCTTCATCACGAAGGGTGTAGAATTGTCGAAGCGTTGCATAACCGCTCAGCATCGTGTGGATTAGTTTTGCAGCCTCATAGTCGAGTCGCGATATCTCAGTTAAGGCGGCCTTCGGCGAGGAGATGAGGCGTTGCAAGTGATCGTCTAGTTCGTTTTCCGGTGGATAAGCCACGGAGTGAAGTAGTGAAAGTGATATAAGCAGGTCGAGGACATCCTTGACCTTGTTCTGCTTGTGGGCCAAAGAATAATACCATATAGCTTCACCATATTTGTGCGTATGGTCACTGAGGGAGTTGGCGTATTCCTAAACATCATTAGAAATCGATATACCACAGTTAGGGAGTCTGTCTTACCTCGGCCACATTCTCGGAATGGACGGTCATTCCAATGTCGTTGAGGAGTCTCCAGAGCTTGTCGACAGTAGGGCCATCTTCAAGCGGCAAATCTCCAATCAGGCGACCAACCTCTTTTTCGGAGCGCTCGGCAGAGTCCAATCTTGCAAGGACTTCAATAGCAACCTCCCAGCTTTCACGGGCAACCCTAGGCTTGTTCTTATCCGTATATTCTAAAGTCCGACTTTGCTCGTAGAGGGCTTCGGCATAAGCAACCAGAATTTTGGTTTTGGTATCTTCAGATTGTTGCGATGGTAACTGGTTCAGCCCAAGAAGGTCCATATCATCCTGATCAAGGCTATCGCTCATCCCAACGCGATTCTGAGCTGCAGTGGACGGTAGCCAACCTGTGACAGAGGCAACCTCGACAAGTGCGGAGGCAACCGGAGACGATAGTGACCCAAGAATTCCAAACGCGGATTCAATGTCGGATTCGAATACAGCTGCTAATCCCACCTCGATGATATCTGCAGTATTGACGTGGAAGTCTGTAGAATCCGAAGTCGCAAGATTGAATGCTTCTGTTAATTGTCTTAACGGGGAATGGGGCTTCGTCTGTTTTCTGTGTGAACGACCAAGGGCGCCACGACGATCGTTCTGGGGTTGACTCCACCAGATCATAAGACCAACTGTAGCCTCACACCAATCTTGGGCATTTTCAACGATCGAGGTGACATCTCCAAGCATGAGATTGTACATGGATGTGAGATTTTGATAGACTTCCCAAGGTACTCGGCTCTCTGCTTTTCTGGCAGCTCCGGTGTACGATTTTGCCATGGAATACATTCCAAAATTCGAAGCTTCAAACGCAGGTGGTTCTTCTTCTTCCGGTTGGTCTTTTCCTTCTGCAAATCTCCTAAGGTTCTCCAGTCCCTGACTGGCTTTTAGGCGGAACAACGTCCAGTCGCTATTTGTGGTCTCCCAATCTTCTCGTATTCCAGGGCAGTGACGTAGTACGTCAAGCATGTCTCCTGTGACCTTTTCGACATTTATTAAGGCTCTACCACTGTAACCACCTGAATCGGGGTTCCTGACATCGGCAACAGCTTGTCGTGCATGTTCCCATCCTGCGGTTTGCAAGGCGTTGGCTACCCCGCGAACACGGCCTCGGAGAAGGCTATTAACCACTGTATTCCAGAACAAGCGGTTATGAGTAGGGCTAGGCCTTGAACTCAGAATGACCGAGAGCTGATTTGGGTACGGATCATGGTGCTCGCCCATCCATTCCAGCAATACTTGCGGGACCGATTTTAGTGTCTCCTTACCCTCTGACTCCGAGGGATTATGTAGACTCAAGAGAGGGATACCCAAAAAGTAAGCATAGGCAAAACCTGATGCTCCTGGGCCAGGTCCGATTGCAGTTGGATATTCAGATGCCTTGTGGGGTTTTGTTCGTTCGTTGTAATCATCCCACAGTTTCAAAATCTCGGTGGGGATGATCGTAGTCACCTCAGTGTGCGCTTGTTCATCCTCGTTTCTTCTGATGCCTTCTCGATAAAGTCGAGCTATGAGGGCCTCCGATTTGAGAATAAGATCGTCTTCTTCTTGGATTTCAGGCGGATCCATTTGAGAATAGAAAACCTTTGCTATGCGTGCGAATGTGAAATGCTCAGGATCGTTCGGCCCAGAATCTTCAATGGACCTCCGGAGGTCTGCTATTTCATCGCCTGGGCCTCTCCCTAAAGATCCGGATGATCGAAAGTCGGACTGCCCATAGCCGGTATTCCTGGCCCCATATCCCGGAATCGAATTGTCGAACCCAGGCAGGTCTTGCTCATTTCCATAGCGGTCTTCGTCCATTTCATCAGCCATACGGGAGATATCGTCTATTGAATAATCGCCCCCTTCGTCAAGTTGATATTCAGATGCATTGTTTCTTTCGTCATAGGTGTATTCGGCGTCTTGCTCGAGCCCAAAGTCGGAAGCCCTGAATTCGTTGCTAAGACCCGATCTTTTGTTCCCAGCAGCTTGTCCAAACGAGCTGAATGCGGGTAGTGGTGGTTCGGGGCTATCAAATTGAGGAGGAGCCGGTGATCTGCCAAAATTGAGAGGTTGTAGAGGCTGGTTACTGTCGCCGAAATCGAGTCGCGAGCTCCCTAGCATGCTCGAAGGTGGTGGTCCGACTGGAGTGAAGGAGCCTGCTGACGAAGGTGGAGGAGGGCCAGCTGGTGTTGTCGAAGGGTTCGAGGCGCCAAAGGGATTAAATGCGCCATCCCTTCGCCTCTCTGGTGTTGAAGGCTGTGGGCTGGAGGAGTATGAATCTGGCACTCGAAAAGAAGGCATGGCGCAAAAGCAACGGGCGCTCGATGACCCTTAGCTACGCCAATATCTGAAAGTTATGCAGTATATTTCGCTCGGCGAGCTATTGCAGTGTGTTGTGGGTTAGATTATTGGAGTTTGCGTTGCTTCGTTTGTTTACAACGCTGCAGGGTCCCTGTTGAGCGCGTCTAAATTTCAATATACTCGCGATGGATGATGCGCTTCGGCAGAACAGCGGCAGTCAAAGTTTGCTATGCCAAACTAACTCTACACCACCACCCAATCTTGAACGATTGATCACTATGGAACAACCACTAGTTTAATCTAAGAACTCTCATAATAAGAACAATATACAGATATGTTCTATTTTCTTCGTGATTAGCCACAATCTCAAGGTGGGCTTTATAAACTTCTATCTAATCTCCGGCTCATGCTCTACGTAAATAGAAAATAGCTCGATCATATGCCAAACATCAATTACGCTTCTCACAATGTGACTTGAAATAATCATTCAAAAGAATATTCAGACTAGGCCCTGCTGAAACTTGCTCTATTTCGTACTTCTATACAATACAGAGGGCTCTTTGGCTACTCCATATGGACCATTCAAACGATCCAGCCTGATATAGCCCATATATTCACACCCAAGCACAATCTACAACCCCTCTCTCATGGGACAGACACCGTTTATGCCTCCTCACCATGCTCAGCACGCCCTGGCTTCGAGTTCAGGTAGTGGTTCCTGTTCAACACTTAGTTATAGTCACGGATATGAAGGTCGATCTTCCTACCTCTGGATAGCCCAGTCCATAGCAAGGTATGCGACAATGAATGGAGGTGCGACGTAAAGGACCTGGGCGCTGAATCGCCTCCAGGTGTTGAAGAAAGCGGCGTGGAGAGCTCCGGCAAGAGGACGCTGAGCGTTAGCGCTCAGGCCGTAGTAGACGATTCCCTTTTGCTTTGGGGTACCTAAGAAAACGCTGTATTAGCCACCTAGTCTATTACTCCTCCTTGCGCGGCCGTTATTCTCCCAATGCCGAAGTTGTATATATCTCGAGCTCGTTGTGGTGCATCCCGATATGCCCCGACGTCGCCATTTCCACATCTCGAGATCATTGAGTGATAGAGTGTCCCATACCGAAGTTGCCCCAATCACCGATGTACCTGCAAGAGATATTTATTAGCATACGAAGTCATCTTAACCACTGCGTATCAAAGGTGCAAGTCAGGCAGGACTACTGGTCAATCCAGAGCCACCAGAGCCACCACCCCTCCTGTCCTGAATTGATGGGGATAAGGGCCAATGCTTACCTTCCGTACTTTCCGACCTCAGGGCCGCCGCCGCCGAAAAGAGCTTGAGTTGGGCGCATAGTGAATGATGTGTTGGAGTGGCTTGAAGAAGTTTGGTCATCGGCTCTCGGATGGATGAGCGTTCAAGATCTTGCGACCGCTTGTGAGGCGCGCCAAGCCGCAGCCCAAAATGGACTAGCGCGACCCATCGAAATTGTAACGAGCAATGCCAGTACGATCAACCTCAAAAGTGTAGCTCCGAAGACATACTGGACGCGTTCAACTACCACTTCCCACGACCTATCCGAATAATACTTCAAGATGGCGCAAGCACTCAACACCCTGTATAAGCTTGCCATCCCTCTGGCTGTGGGAGTTTCTTTTGCCCAGGCCTCGATATACGATGTTAAGGGTGGAAGCAGAGCCGTCATCTTCGACAGACTGGCTGGTGTAAAGGAGGATGTTATCAGTGAGGGAACACACTTCTTGATTCCATGGTTACAAAAGGCCATTCTCTACGATGTGCGAACGAAGCCACGAAACATCTCGACGACAACCGGATCCAAGGATTTGCAGATGGTCAGCTTGACACTGAGAGTGCTCAGCAGACCAGATGTTAAGCAGCTGCCCAAGATTTACCAGGTATGATGAGACTCCAGCATGACGCGTATGGGATGATATCTAACTTGCTACAGAACCTTGGACAAGATTACGATGAGCGTGTCCTCCCATCCATCGGAAACGAAGTCCTCAAATCCATCGTCGCCCAATTCGACGCCGCAGAGCTCATCACCCAGCGTGAGGCCGTCTCCAACCGCATCCGCAGCGACCTCCTCAAGCGTGCCCAAGAGTTCAACATTGCTCTTGAGGACGTTTCCATCACGCACATGACCTTCGGAAAGGAGTTCACCCGCGCCGTCGAGCAGAAGCAGATCGCCCAGCAAGATGCTGAGAGGGCACGATTCATCGTCGAGAAGGCCGAGCAGGAGAGACAAGCAAACGTTATCCGTGCTGAGGGAGAAGCCGAGTCTGCCGATACTATTTCAAGGGCCGTGGCGAAGGCAGGAGATGGTCTCATTATGATCAGAAGGATTGAGGCCAGCAGGGAGATTGCACAGACTTTGGCGGGCAACCCCAATGTCACATACCTACCAGGAGGTGGCGCAGAGGGCAAGGATGGCGGCAAGTTTTTGCTGGGCTTGAGATAAACAGTGTTGACAGAACTAAGTGTAATAGTAGTATAGTAAAATGTATAGCATCTCCCCTGGGTCTTCTAACAACCGTCCATATATCTGGCATACGCGTAATTGTGTAGTTTCTATGAAACTGCGGAAATATATTGGGGATACGTCTTCGGTGAGGTATTCCAATGTATTTTGAGCCCTAGCCTTCAGTTAGACTCCCAGTGCCTTGATACGGAGCCATTGCGGCTTGGTCTTCAACGGGGGGTTCCATCGAGATAGGGCCTACAATGGGGGATTTCATGACTTGATCCAAAGATATTGGGCTATGATCATAAACTGTGATAGATATATATGTGAGCATATAACGTTCTGGATTCTGTTTTATATTGTACGAAATTGATATTGCCATGGCGGTAATTTATATAACAAAAATTAAAATATATAAATTTCATTACAGAATAATATATCGGCTCTTTCAATCAATCCGTTCGCACCTCCATAGACATTATTCAATCCTCTTGCATTTCTAATGGCTCAAGCCAACCTTTCTACTTCCAGAGTTTCTTATTCACCATATCCCTCGCCCACTCTTCAACATCGGACGTCTGGATCCTCTTCTGCATATTAAACGTCTGCCCCTCATTCCAACTCATACCCTTCCCCTTTCCAAACACGACCCTATATTTCCACAACACATTCTCCGGGTCCTTCTTCAACTCTCCTTCCATAAACTCAACAGGCCACTCCTCCCTCTTCACCGGCTTCCCCACAATATTCTCAACCACATTTGCAAGCCGGCCATAGCTAATCGTCTCCCCCGCCGTATAGACAACTTGATTCGCAATCCTCGGCTCTGCAAACACAATCTCCGCAGTCAGGATCCCAATATCCTGTGCCGTCGTGACAGTAACCTTATTCTCCCAACTCCCCAAACACCTAACAATCGTCCCCTCTCCACGCTCGCCATTGAACACAACAACTCCAAAGCTCGGCTCAAAGAGGAAGTTGGTAAACATCCCCGTGCTAACAATAACCCATTCTGTAGCGCTCTGTCCGCGCAGCAAATCTCTCACATCAAGCTGCTCATCGAATAGATCCTGAGCTGAGCCACGACCAAGGACGTCATAGTCGACGCCAAATTGCCATGGGAAGAAGAGCTTCACGCCTCCCTCTAGAGCGGCCTGGGCTATCTTCATCTGCGTCCCTGGTCCGGCGATGAAGCCGGTGCAAGAGATGACGGTGTGATAGGGGGCAAAGAGTTGGGCTAGCTCGGCGGGCGAGGATTGAACGATGTCGCCTGGAACTAGGGTGATTCCTAGGGCTTGGATGGCCGCGACATCGGCGGCTTTGCTTGGATCGGTGGAGTTGATAGTGGAGGGTCGCAAAAGGACGTTGATTTGTGTATCCTTGCTGGATGGGTGGGCGGCGAGGCTCTTTAAGACTTCTGTGCCCAGTTCGCCAGCACCAAGGACCAAGATGGAAGACATGGCGGGATGGGCCAAATGAGGGCTGAGATGGGCTGGATAAAGCCTGACGGTTGAACCTGAAGATATTGAGAGAATGTAACTTACTTATAGCAACAATGGCAATTATGGAGCTCGTGTGAAATAAAAAATACTTGCTTGATCGTCGCGTCAAACGCGGACTTTGGAGATAAGACATTGTGTTTGCAGGACACTAAGTTACATCAAGAAACGTGATTATTCAGCAATTTATTTCGAGACTAGATCCAGGTTTCGAACCATATATCATAATAATAGGCATCAGCAGTGGTCGTCATTACTCGTTGCGTTGCTTGCTAATTCATTTCTTTGCCCCCAAAAATGTTATACAGCTGCGGACTGTACAGCTACAAATGAGGAAGCTCATCTCTCTTACATAACCACCATACCCTACCATTTCTAGCCCCTGAACGCCTAACCATCATTGATACGGGCATAACCGCAACTCGGGTATCTAAAACCTTAGTTTTGGCATAAATGCAACTATAAAGAATGCCGCAAACATTAGCCCAAAAATCCATGCGTAAAGCATCATCCGTCCCCACCACCCCTTCCCCTCGCTCATCTGCCGTAGATATCCCATGCGCTTGCTCGCAGCTTCTAGACCAGTCACATTCCTGTCCAATCCCTCGCCTGCTCGATCTACCGTCTCTTTCTCCGATTCCAAGGTTTGGGAAAACGATTGTGACGAAGCCTTTAACGCCTGCGCCATGGATAAGAGGGAGGTCGTGAGCTCTTCTTGCTCAGCGCGGTGGTGCTTCATGAGGGATTCTGTGATTGGGGCGGAGGTTGAGGAGGAGGTAGCTTGCGCAGTATCGACGCCAGTAGTGGCTTCCCCATGCCGCGCGCGGAGAGCTGAGGGGAATAGTTCGTCGCGGGCGTTCTTCGGTTGAGATTCGGTTTGGGATGCTTGGGCAGCAGCTCGGCGCTCTGAGAGAATCTGTTGGTAATCGGCATCATCGTCATCAGTCGTATCGCCGGCTGCAGGTGTATGGCTGTCGCCTATGGATTCGGATGGGGTGTCCTCGCCCAGGAGATCTTCTCCCTCAGAGGAAGCATTGTCGTCGTACTCTTCGCCAGCCTAGACGCATCAAATATTAGCCTAGTTTTGGACAATATAGAAGGGTTAGGGGGGTGAACGGGGCATCATACTGCGTTCAGCTCATGTAGCCTTGCATCGAGTGCATCCAACTGCTGTTTTTTCGCCTGAAGATCGCTCTGCGCATCTTGCTTGTATGGTTGCGGTTTTACATTAGGGCTTTCCTGGCCCAGGCGCAGCAGCAACGTCTTAGCATATTCTAGATTCTATACAACATATCATTAACGTGTCCAAGAAGTACTCTACCGCCGCGGCAACTTACAGCTTCCACCTTGCGCCGTTCAAACCCCGAGGCTCGCAAGCGACGTGACGTTTCCGCATCCGGTTCCAGTAGAGTATTTTGAAGCCGCAATATTAGACGGGTTAAGTTTAAGGATGTATGATCGGGAGCCCTTGCTCCTGGGGTGGAAAGCCGCGCCATACTGTTTATCTCTTCTCAGGAACTACAGGCGTTGTCGACATGGTGGTTATGCTGTCATCATATGTGGCTTATTTGGAGTTGTGGCTGAAGTGCTTGTGGCTCAAGATGCCTAGGACTGGTCACGTGAGTTATCATCCGCGAAGCATGCTACCACAAGCTCCCGGCCCCATTCCCCTCCCCCATTAACTGCCGTACTTTGCCTTACCCTACTGACTCGTGGTGAACATACAAGTGGGTTATAACAGCTAGGATTAGCTATAGTATTATCATTATCACCGTCATAGCACTCCTGCCTCATTACAAACAGTACCAGCAAGACTCGACAACGCACGATGAGCCCTCTTGAAGGCATTGTTGAGCCCAGTGACTAAGGTGCATGCGACGAGGCTCAAGAACTTAATCCACCTGACTGTCCTCGTGGAAAGTGCTGAGCCGTCACGAAAGAAAGGCGAAAGCTCGAAAGCTGGAGCACACGACGCATTCACGCCAAGCCCTGTCCAGTCGGATGGTTTCTTCATCTCCCCCACCTACCTGCAGACGCCAACATGGTGACAACCGCCGGTTCAATCACCAAAATACAAGTTTGAGTAGAGTTACCAAGATGCCTGCTCATGCGGATGGATCAATATGGAACTCTGTCGACGTGTGCAAGACACCCATTCAACCCACGAGCTGAAAAAGTCCCTTTCCATTGGAGGTTGGTGAAAGCCCTTTGAAGCACATTTTGACACGGGCCGCATCAACCGCGGCCAATTGCTTTCAATCAAGGTGTGAGAAAAGAGGGGGTGGTGGCCACTCGACCGAACCGTGGCAGCCTTTTGCGAAGTATTATTGCTGACAAGAGGCGATCAGACATGGTAACGCCTCATATTGTTTCTATTGGCGACAGGTCTCCGGCTGGTGTGAAGTTGTGGGAACAATTGTAATTGTTTCGCTGATATCGCTGCCGTCACTGGTTTCACTCCCTCAGACCGCCTTTTCATTTTCCTTGTGGTTGGCAGCGAGCGGAGCACGAGTGGAGCACAAAACGGGAAGTCAACTCTGCATCTTGTTGCACTTGTACCCTTCACCAGGGTTCAGTCCCACTAAAACTACTTGTCCCCTACGAATCACGGATCCGCGCGGAACGGATCACCGCGGGAGAGCGGGCGGACGGGAGAACCCATCATTTCGGAAGGATTCCCTTTCCTGGGTTTTTGTCTTTGTTCCACCGAAACGAAACATTTCCAAGGCACGTTTACGGGCGCATATTGGTATATCAAAGTCTCGATATATGCGTAATATGGTCATTTCCAAGCAATAATCAAACCATATGCGAGAGATAGCACTCTGCCACAAATGTCCGCGGCATTTTCCCAGTCCAGTAGCGGGTTGGCGTCGAGTGTGATTGACCAGAGAAGACCGCCTTGCACCTGCCATTTCAAACTGGTTGGCTGATGTGCGGCACTAATGGCTGACCAGCTCCATGCAATGCCAGCAGTAGCCTGTCCTCAAGTCGCCGAACTTCACTGGCCGCAGAATATCGACCGCGCTGAAACCAGCACATCTGCATTCTGAATGGACATCTGTATGTTCCTCATGCAGTTCATCTCGCAGTCACATTTAGGGAAACGAATGAGCTCCCGCTTAGCCTGCCTGATTCGTGGCTAATTCGAGCGAGTGAGGTGAGAGTTTGGGGACCCTGCGGCAAGTTGGACAACGCACTCCCACACTTCATTAAAGCGCACGTCCACCTTGTCTCACATTACGCCGAGTTCACAAGCGAAAGATTCCTTCCCACATCCCATAAGTCGCGCACTTCCCATTTTCTTCCCCCTCCGTCCTTTTCCTACGAAAACCTCACAGCATTCCCACCATTTGGATAGTATTCATCCATTCTATACTATACCCACTTGGCCTTTGTACCGATTATTCCCATCTGGACATCACCACACTTAGCCGGAGTCTTACATACCACGGACAACATCTACCACTCTTCTAACCACCTGGAATTCCATTTTGTTCTTTGTGACTACAGCCAGGGATACCCAGCACCAAACAATCCGGAGGTCGACCCATAACTCGCACCATAGGACATGACTACTCTTGTTGCGACTTCATTTTTGCCTGATATGATGGCCAGACACAGACTGCAAGATCACACCGACGACGGATCGGCCAGGTATATGGACGTTCCGTTGAGGGATCAATACAGTGAACCGTTATGGTTACCCCAGACAGTTGGAGGCCCACAGAACTTCCACGCACCCAAAGGATACCACCAGAATCCCCAATCTGGTGTAAGGAGCCGTACGTCCCAAAATGGAACCCCTCCAGGATTAGATGACAGCCCTTTCTATGGCAACATTTCGCACCAGTGGAACCAGACTACCCCCCCTTATACCATGGACGAGATGGCGCCGCTATATTCAAAAACTTCCTTGGAGACCATGGTATCTAACACAGACCTTACTTCCGGAAGTGACCATCCCGGCACATTGGATTCCTCCTACTCTGTATCCTCAGACCACTTGGACACTCTTGATTGCTCTTCGAGTCTATCTGATACTGGTCTTTATACAGACAACACAAACTTTGTGAAAAATGAATTCAGTGAGTTACAGTTTCTGGACGAAGAGGAAACCAGAACCGGAGCCTTTCATACCGGCCTGAGTAATGGTGATCACCGGTCGCCAAGCCATATGGTCCCCATTGCCAATGGATCTCCTTCGCACATATTTGCCATGGGAACGGACGAGAGCATCTATACCACAGGATCAGAGATTATGCCACATTCCGTGGTTACTTCCGGAGCCCACACTGGAGATTATAACCCGGAGTTTTCCTGGATGTCTGGTGACCATACCGGCCCAAAGGTCTCATCGCCCACATATTCAATTTCTGGCCTGTCAATTCCAATGTCCAGGAGAAGCAGCGCACTCGATGCCCTGCCAGCCTTTAATGGCCAGTCTCCCAGGTTCGTTCACCCCTTGCCCTGTGCCTTGCGTTCACATCTTAACACAATACCCGCCATTAGGAGCTCCAGGAAATCCATGGTGCCCAACAACAGGATTGACGAGGATTCCTACCCCAAATTTGGCGCCGAACCCTTGGAATTTCTCGAGGATCGCTTCAGTGACCGAGGTCGCCGCAATGGCGAAACTTCCGAAATGGACAATGTTGCCCGGGATCACCCATATTACCACTCTGCCGTCCTCGGCCCGGATAGATTATACCACTGCCCATGGGAATCCATGAACCCTCCTTGCAACCACAAGCCCGAAAAGCTCAAGTGCAACTACGAGTACGACTTTATTTTACCGCTCCTATGCATGTTCTATACTAATACCACTATCGTAGCAAATGTGTCGATTCCCACTTGAAGCCCTACCGGTGCAAGGTCCAATCCTGTGGAGAAACACGCTTTTCGTCAACCGCCTGCCTTCTTCGCCATGAGCGCGAGGCCCATGCCATGCACGGACACGGCGAAAAACCATTCCTCTGCACCGCAGAGAACTGTGACCGAGCCATCCTCGGAAATGGATTCCCTCGTCATTGGAACCTTCGTGACCACATGAAGAGAGTACACAATACTGTACCTGAGCCAACTGACTCGGACCAACCCACCAGACTGCCGCGCAAGCGTAAGACCAGCTCTGTTGATGGTAAGATGAGGAAGAAGAATTCTGCCAGTTCCCCTCCCAAGGATATCCCAGCGCCACAACCAGTGAACAATGAGCCCAGTCCGGAGGACCAGTTCCGTGAGCACCGTCGCCAACTCATGTCTGCCATGGAACTTCTCAATGACCCAAGTGATCCGGAGGCATTAGCTAAGCTCCGCCGAGCCAATACTTACCTCAAGGAGATGGCAGCCACTTCTCAGAAGCTCGCCAGGACCAACAGCCCCACAGGTTGAACAACAAATACCCAGGATGCACGAAATGGTATGTTTATAACCTTATGCTCGACGCGGTTCATTCTCTAACCCATGTTTCGTTCAACAGACCAAAAGACTACAGTGAATAGCGGAGCCAGACCGCAGGATTTTCTTGACCTTGCATGGATATTGCCAGCCAGGAGATGATCTGCCTTGTTCCCTATTCTATCTACAGTCATGTTACCAGTCATGCACAGAACAGTTCTAAACCTACAAGACCATTGGATGCCCAGGAATACACGGTACAGCCATGGAAAGAAAACCTAAATCCCACGAGTCAGTACCAGTCTGCTCGTGGGAGGACAATAGACCCGGACAAGGAGCATTAGGATATCAGCCACGAGGATCTACTTTTTTACTGCATTGTCAGGATTATAGAGTATGCCCAAGGATGAAAGAGGAACCAGAATACGACAGAGCGCGGAGCCGATTCGTGGAGAGGTGCTCGTGACTTAAAAGCCGTCTGTTGCTTATATAGTTAGCTGGGTTGGAGGGACATGGAGGATGGATGAGATGGACGGAGCTGAAATTTGGAAAGATGTTTTTGTATTTGTTTTGATATTTTTAGATAGATTGCATAACTATGCGTGTGTTTTTACAGCATGGTTCAACGTTCAGTGGGTGTGTGTGCCAATGCCAGCGATGAATAGCTTCAAAGGGTAAGTTGATTATATTCGCCAACCTACAACACATCTAAACGCCTCGGGTATCTCTTTCTATCCCATAATTGATCCTTTATCCAACCCATGGCACCTTTTAAATCCTCCATCGCTCTTACATCTCCTCAAAAGCCGCATTCAAAAATCCAATAAACCCCTCTCTGACTCTTCCCGCGCCGCTGGGTTCAAGCCGTTGCAGTTGAATATACTGTCTCCTCAACCTCTGCAGCACCGGCACACCCAGCTTAACCTGCGGAAGCGCCAAATCCAACCCCCCCCTCTCCTCGGCCTCATCGTCATCCCTTCGTCCCTTCTTTCCCGCCAATCTCGCCTTCCTCTGCGCCTCCTCCTCCATATCAATCACCCCCCCTTCCTCCCCCTCATGATCCTTTACCCACTCTAAAATTTTACTCACAACCGCCTGGGTCTCGCGATCAAGCTTATACAAATACCCCTCCTCCACATGCTTCGTCGCTATTGTCGCAGCATTAGGTCTCACCACCCCTCCTCCCAAAACAGCCTCCTTAATCGCCTCGAAATCAATCTCTGCATCCTCCCAGCCAACTGTGAAAAGAGGACTATCCCACCTCACCATCCCATTAGGCTCTTCATACCTAAACACCAGATTATCCCACGTCTCCTTCTCATACGGTTCCCCCGCTCCTTCCTCCCCTCGTTCTCGCGCCGCAAGCCGCGCCTCATTCACACCCCTCGCAGTCTCCACCGGTGTGCCCACATGCACCACACAGCACGGCGTGCGCAACGCTTTCGCTTCGCAGAATAACTGGTATCTCCATCCCTTAATGTAGTTCCCACCAGCCGCGTCGCAGATCACAAGGTCGTTGGGACTGAGATGACGTTTCACCTCCGCATACACACGGGCGCGAGCATCTTTTTCAGAGGCGTTGGCGGAGCGCTCGTGTGCGCCGGCGGAGGAGAGGTCGTAGACTGTGTGTGGGATGGCGAGGGAGGTGTCGGTGATGTGGTGGATGCGGGGGGGATTGGGGAGGGAGGAGAAGTAGGAGGCGAGTTGGGTGGCGCGGTGGGTTTTGCCGGCGGTGGGGTAGCCGGTTATGATTATTAGCTGGAGGCGGGGTTAGTTGGGGAAGGTATAGGGGGTGAGAGGGGACATACAGGCATTATGAAGGCTTTGGGGGCTGTGGTGAGGAAGTTGGGATGGTGGTGGTGGTGGTGATCTTTGGTGGGGTGAGGGGTGGATTTTTGGTGTTTGTGTGGTTTGCTTGGCTGATAAGAAATTTTGATAGCGAGATAAGTGGAAGGCTACTATCAATTTCAAATATATGGACAACCAACGTTTAAAACCTCATGTATTCATGCATAACACAGTTTTATTTATGACGACTCAAGCTAAATACTTCCCCATCCATAACCACAGCCCAAGTCTCCAACAACATAAAAGTTGCTCCTTGTGCGTATATTTCGTTCAATTGCGTCTGATGTGTACAGGGTATATCATAGGATCGACGTTCCTATCCAGTTCCCAGCCAAGCATATCCAAACATACAACCGAAAGATCCTCTTCCTTCCAAACTCCATCACCTCCCAGTGTCCGCGAATAACAAAGCCCCATACCACATTTACATCATAACACAGCATGCCTTCTCCAACTTGGCCAGAACCTTTGGAAGCATCTTGAGAGCCAGCTTCTCGATCTCGCCCTGGCCGCCCTGTTGCTGCTGTCCTTGGCCACCTTGCTGCTGTCCACCATGCTGTTGCTGCCCACCACCCGGGTATGCCCCCTGTCCACCCTGGTACCCTCCCTGTCCACCTTGGTATCCTCCCTGTCCCCCCGAAGGCTGCTGCTGCGGCGGCCTGACCGGCGCTCCACCCTGGAGGTTGACATACAACACGCCCTCATTGGGTTCGGTATTATACTGCAACCCCAACTCCTGGCACACCTTCTCGACCCTCGGCTTAATCTTCTGGATATGCCCCGGGGAATGATTTCCCTTCCCCACAATCACATGGAGATGCGTCTGTCCCGTACTCCTCGCGTACTTAATCCTCTCCTCCACAATATCCTCCGCCTCTTCGACGAACTGTCCGTGCAGATCAATCGTATCAGCGGGGACCTTGCCATCGGCGTTGTTCTCACGGAAGATGAACTCGGAGGCTTGCTTGTTGTAGGCGGCCATCTTGGCGGCGTGCGCTTTGCCCTCCTCGGAGAGCTGCTTGGCGGCAGCGCCATCACCGGCAGAGTAGGCGTCCTTGGAGCGCGCAAAGCAGTTGGAGCGCTTCGAGGCTTCGGCGCGCGCGAGGTCGCGGAGGCGGTCGTATTCGACTTCGGCATCGTCGGCACGGGAGTGGTTAAAAGCTGCGCAAGGAGTCAATAACGGGTTCGCGAAAGCGGGGGATGCGTTGGGAGTTCTGCAAGGGGAGGAGTGAGCTGGGCGCATTGCGACGTACCTCTTGCTCCAAGGGAGCCGCCGTGGCTAACTGGACCCATTGCGTGTGACATTTTGACTTGGGGGTCGAGAAATTTCAATTCTCAGCGGGTGAAGGAACGAGGGCGGAGAAGACGAATCTCCAGGGATGAACAGACGCGGTGGGCTGGTGAGAGGTTGGACGGATGCGAAATTCCCTTATTTACTCCGCAAACCTGGGAGGGTCTTCTTTCCCTGTACTAGTCGGGGGTACTATGGTAATTGGTTGGCTTGGCGCGAGTAATGCAGGGTTTGTGCCTCGCTAATCTCAGGTCCTAGTGGCAAATCAGTTCGCCACCAGCGCTCGGTCTGGACTAGGCGGCTGTTCCTGATAACGTCGTATTAATGGGGATCTTATATTACAATATGCGAGTAACTAACACATACGACAGTAGACTCAATATAATTGGGCATCACTCGTACTCTGGACCTCCACCGCACTTCAGAGCGTGCTTTCCCCCCCGGGGGCATACTTCCGTTCGAGCCTGCATAAGAGCAGGCTCCTGTGCTCTTGGTCTCCGGAGCGTCCCCAGAGCACGCTCTGGAGCGCTAGGACGCTACAGAGCATTTCGGAGTACCAGAGAATTATCCAGAGCTCCATCTCTCCTGTGCCATCATACGATCGTTCTCCAAAGTATCAGGGCTTCCCGGGGAAAGAAAAGGGCCGGAGAAAAATAGGAGTCATGGTAAAGGGCCGGGAGGAGGATATCACAAGTTTGAATATAAAAATTATATCACGGTCACAAAGACTTGATCTACACGATGCATTTATATTGATCCTGTCTCAGAATAACCTACGTCAAATCAATGACTCTGATATAAAATTAGCTTATGTATCACAGACTAGAAGGAAACACTTACATTCTTCCCTCCAAAGTCCTATCATGCATCTGCCTAAACACCTCCTCTAGCTTGTCAATCTTTTCCACTCGAACCCGCGTCTTCACAATCCCTCTCGCCGCAAAGTCTAGGATCTCGATGGCCTCCCTCTGAGATCCAATCGTTGACCCGATAATGTGTGCATTCGCCGCTGCAATTATTCCTGGGCACGCATTCGATATCGGCAGGGGTTGCCCTTCCGGCATACCAACACAAACCATAACCCCGCCAAAAGACAGCATCGGGAGAGCCTGGCTGTACGCTTTGTTACTACCTGCGCACAAAATCACGGCTGAGGCGCCGAGACCGCCTGTCACTCGTTTGACTTCCTTGGCGATATCCTCGTCGCTGAAATTTGTCATGTCAAGAAACACTTCAGCGCCGCACTCTCTGACGAATGCTTCCTTTGACCCATGGTCGATTCCAATCACTCGATATGCCATGGCGTGTGCTGCGATCTGAACGGCGAGATGGCCCAACACCCCACCGGCGCCAGAAATCACGACCCATTCACCGCTTCTGGCATTGCATTTCCGCAGAGCCGAATAGGTTGTCAACCCGGCGCAAAGCATTGGTGCTGCGTCTGCGCTGGCAAGTTTCTCTGGAATGGGAGTCACGTAGTTAGCTGGGCTAAGGACGTACTCAGCAAAAGTGCCGGGCGTGTAGTAGCTAGTCAGCCTGAAGTTAGCACGTTCAGAACTCAAGAGCTGGATGATATTACCCAGAGATCTTGCGTAGTGTGCAGTGACCATCAAAGCCTCTTCGGCATCGGTCACAGGTTCCACACACTGCTGTAGCCCACTTGATGCCAACACGATCACCGACCTTCACGCTTCTGGCATCTGCACCAACACCAAGTTTCTCTACTATACCAACACCTTCGTGACCCCCAATTTGACCAGCTGCGGTAGGAAATGGTAACGTAGTCCATGCATTCGTCATGATGCTCAGATCACTGCCACATACTCCCGAGTGCTGCGATATATTTGAGCGTGTGACTCTAGGAACTCGAAAGGTATATCTTACCGTTAGACGCACAAGAACCTCGCCATGGCCAGGCTCGAGGATTGGAAGTTCAACAATTTGCGTACTGATACTTCCTGGTTTGTCTATTGGATTGTTAATAAACCAAATGCGTGGGTTATGATATTCGCTCCGCGACCCATTACTAACCATAAACGGCAGCTTTGTACGTCTTGGGGACATCGACGATCTTTGCCTCTGCCATAATTGCGAAAGATTAGATTTCTACTGATTCAGATAGTCGCTAGTAGTATTATGATATCGTTCTCCCAGGAGGACTCGGATTATCATTTCTCGCGATAACCTAGAAATGGCACGATTGATATAGGATATATAGAAGGTCGTCCATTGCCTTTGCAGGCAGGTCAGCTGCAACTAATCGAACTGCGTGGGGTGTTGCGGACATCGTACTCATAATCCCGTTGTAATTGTTGTAGGGAGGGGCGATGTCCGATATCATTGGGGCCGGTGTCCGACGAGATTGCGCGTCGTGTGTAACACCCACATCAGGTGTCGAACATCAAGCAATATAGATCTCGATAACCAAGCTCAATAGCACCTGGTATAAAAGAATTAATACTCACCAGATAGCCTCTATCTATAGAGACTTATGCTCTTAGGAGCCTCGATTTTAAAATGACGACTACATTGAAGGCCATTCCATGGCTGGCTTACCACGCCTATCCGGTTGCCATTTGTACTGTCCTGATTTTAGTTGTTTTACCTCGCGTTTTACGTGCTTTGTTATCTCCAGTTCGCCAAGTCCCTGGGCCTTTTCTGGCTAGGTTTACGCGTCTATGGTACTTCCGTCAAGTGTTTCGTGGTGACTTCCATCAAGTTAATATACAGCTCCACCGCAGATATGGTAAGTGAGCGGTTGGGAATCCTCAGCGGTCATCTAATCACTATACCAGGCCCAATTGTTAGGATCGCCCCAAACGAATACAGTTTTGAAGACCTGCAGGCTGTCAAAACGATTTATGGCCATGGCACAAAGTTTGTCAAGGTTCGTCACTTTTCTAGCTGGATCTTTCACTACCTTATATTGATACTACATAGGCACCTTGGTATAATGCAAGTGGAGATCCATCTAAGCACCCTCGCATGAATCTTTTTACAGATAGGGATATGAAGAGCCATGCAGACAATCGTCGAAAAGTTGCAAACCTTTACAGCATGACAGCACTTCTTAAGATGGAACCTTCTGTCAACTCCTGTATCGAGATTGTTCTGCAAAGATTTGATGAATTTGCTTCTTCAAAGCAACCTATCAACATGCACCACTGGCTGCAGTGCTATGCATTCGATGTCATCGGTCTTATCACATTCTCGCGTCGATTCGGATTCCTTGACAAAGGAGAAGATATTGAACAGATCATGAAGACCATTCATTATTTTCTTCAGTATTCTACTCTAGTTGGCATATATAATGAATGGCACAAGTATCTTTTCGGTCTCAATGCAATGGTACGGTTCAAGGGAATGAAAAATATTGTTGCATTCTCCCTTGACCGGATAAAGAGAAACAGTGACCGAGATAAAGGAGAGGGTGAGTTAGAAGAAGATTTTCTGTCTACAGCTCTTGCTCTACATCGAGCTGCGCCAGATAAATTCTCCATGGGTGATGTCATCTCTACTTGTAGCGCCAACGTTGGTGCTGGAAGTGATACCACGGGCATAAGTTTAAGTTCCATCCTATACTATCTTGTACGGAACCCTCTCACACTTCGCAAACTGCGGGCAGAAATCGAAGGAGAAACACAGCGCGGAACCACCTCCAGTCCTATCACATTCCAAGAGGCTCAGAAGATGCCTTATCTGCAAGCAGTAATCAAAGAGTCGCTGCGTCTCCACCCTGCCACCGGCTTGCCGCTCGCGCGCGTCGTACCAGCGGCCGGAGCCGTGATTGCTGGTACCAGGTTTCCAGGAGGAACTATTGTCGGCGTCAACACCTGGGTGGCGCATGCCAATGCTTCGATTTTTGGCGACGACGCGAGAACCTTTCGGCCTGAAAGGTGGCTGGAGGATGATGAGACGACTTCGAAGTTAAACAGGTTCTGGATGCCGTTTGGGGTTGGATCTAGGACCTGCATTGGCAAAAATATCAGTTTGCTAGAAATATCGAAGTTGATACCAGAGTTAATAAGGAGATATGACTTCGAATTTATTGGAATGGATGGTGGTTTGGAGACTCAGAATGTTTGGTTTGTTAAGCCAACCAATTTCTTCTGCAAGATAATGAAACGAGAGCCTTCAAGTCTTTGAGGTTCAGGAGCAAGGGCATTTCGTCAGATAAGTTTTTTAAAAATACAAAATTGCAGATCAAGGACGGTGGAATTTGAAAGCTGGGGATTGGCACTGTATGCCACTTGCCTGGCTTAGCTGTGCTCACCTTCCTCGCCATCTAGCTCACCCTAGTCATCCTGGGACGTCCACTGTCGCGGTGCAACCGCGCTGTCAAAATGGACCCACTTTTGGGTGGTCGAGGTAGTCAGGTTCCCGCTTCGGAAAAAGCTCGAACGCGCTAAAACGCGGCTAGTCATCCCGTCGTGAATGTCGCTGCTCCCCTTTGATTGGTTGCCTCATATCGCTCGATTGGGATTGCTATCATTTAGATATCAGATTTTCTATTTATTTCAATATTCATTTCGCAACTTAGCGGTCGATTTTCCTCTGCTTGATTTATATAGTTACTCTTTTTATTGCAGATCTACCACGCCTTATCAGCCTCAGGCTTTGCGGGAGCTGTCTTTTAAAATGACAGATTTAAAAGCGACCCCAGGCAGTCCGCTTGCATCAGATGGGGATCCATGCACCGACCTCGGTCTTAACGGCGTTGCTCCAGATATCGAGAAAAAGGCAGGCCCTGGAAGTATAGAAGATACTCAGCAACAGAAAGATTCAGCTTTCAAATCTCTCGGCCTGCTCGACCGCTTCTTAGCCCTATGGATTTTCCTCGCCATGCTTATTGGAATCCTGCTGGGAAACTTCGTCGAGAATGTAGGGCCTGCACTACAAAAAGGAAAGTTTGTAGGAGTGTCTGTTCCTATCGGTAGGACCCTACCTCCAATATTCAAGTTGTGAGGCTAACAGTCTTGGAAGCAATTGGTCTGCTCGTCATGATGTATCCCATCCTCTGCAAAGTCCAATACGAAGCTCTGCACCATGTCTTTCGAAAGCGAGAAATATGGGTCCAAATCGGTTTCAGTATTGTCGTAAATTGGATCGTCGCACCTCTTGTTATGGTATGTCAGAGTTCATTGTTATGGTTGCAATTGCTGACGGACATAGATGGCTCTTGCGTGGGCTTTCTTGCCAGATAAGCAGGGTCTCCGAGAAGGACTCATTCTTGTCGGTATCGCAAGATGTATAGCTATGGTTTTGATATGGACTGGACTGGTAAGCCTCAATCTACCTCATGCAACGATACAAGCTGACCACTAACCTCTCCAGGCTGGGGGCGATAACGAATACTGTGCTATCCTGGTTGCAGTAAACTCATTTCTCCAAATCGTCCTCTTCGCGCCGCTCGCCCTCCTCTTCATAAAGGTTATCAGCCACGGCGGACCAGGAGTCAGCGTCTCATATTCGACAGTAGCAACCAGTGTAGGGGTCTTCCTTGGAATTCCCCTTGGTGCTGCCATCCTCACACGTTTTACACTCCTCAAGATTGGCGGGGAAAAGTTTTACAACCAGGTCTTCCTGAGATTCGCCGCACCTTGGTCGCTCATCGGGCTTCTCTTCACTATCCTCGTTCTCTTCGCGTCACAAGGCCACCAGGTAGTCCACCAGATCGTATCCGTTGTGCGAGTTGCTGCGCCGTTAGTTGTGTACTTCGCCGTTATCTTTTTCCTGACGCTGCTGGTCACGCATAAACTGGGCTTTGGATATAAGTTAGCCGCGACGCAGAGTTTTACAGCTGCGAGCAACAACTTCGAGCTCGCGATTGCGGTGGCTGTGGCGACTTTTGGCGCGGATAGTGATCAAGCACTAGCTGCGACGGTTGGCCCTCTGATCGAGGTTCCTGTACTACTTGGGCTCGTTTATGTTGTCAAATGGTACGCTCAGAGAAGAGCATGGAAGGATTAAAAACGTAGCATATAAATTTAATGGATAATCTCGATAAATAATTTAGAAACTGTTGTAGTTAGAATAGAGCCATACTTGCCGGCTCTGTTCACTGCAATACAAAATATATTTCTACTAAATGGGATTAATTCTAAAGTTGTAAACTTTACAATGTTTCATACCCAATAAGTCTATCTATACTACATAATTTATAGTCTATAGTTTCATAAATCAATACCTTGAATGATCCCGACCCCCTACTCTACGCTGTCTGCAACAGCATCATCCACTTCCACCCTCTTCTCTTCCGCCTCCTTCCTCGCTTTCTCCGTCGCCTTCCTCTCCTTCTCCACCCGCTCCTCCCTCTCACTACACCTATCCCCAAACAATGCAAAGTGCGGCCTCATCAAGATCGTATACTTGACAAACTCCTCCATGCAATCCACAATCCTCATCCGATTCCCACTGGGAATCATCCGACTACCGCCCTCGACGGGATCAGCCGGGCTCTCGTCGGTAAACTGCGTATAAGCCATCGGCACAGACGACTGATTCGGGATGACGAACATGCGCATCCAGCGCCCGAGAAGACGAAGAGAGTTCACCGCGTTGAAAGATTGCGAGCCCCCTGATACCTGGGCGATCGCTAGGGTTCGGCCTTGTGTGGGGCGCACGGAGCCGACGGAGAGGGGGATCCAGTCGATTTGGTTTTTGAAGACGGCAGTCTGGGGGTGCGTGTTAGTATGTATTCGCCGTAGTGGCGTGGATGTAGGGTGGAGGGGTGCTTACGAGATTCCCATGTTGCTCGGCAGAGACCCAGACATGGCCGTCGCTCCAGCGGCTGAGGTCGCGAAGCTCTTGGACTTTGGGGTGGTTGTGCTGGACGTCGTCTTTCATGGGGAGGCCGCTTGGGTCGAAGACGCGGACGTCGCAGCCGAGTCGGGAGAGGATGCGGGAGGCTTCGAAGGCGAGTAGCCGGGAGTAGGAACTAAGTGCGACATAAAAGTTAATATCTTTGATAACCAAAAAGCAGCACCTATGGTAGCGGAAAGGAAGTTAGGCGGGTAAAAGTGCTTACCGTTCACGCAGACTTCCATACAAGACGAGAACCTTGAGGCGCTCGCCGGTCATGTGGAGATCCTCCTCGGCTAGCTTCACAACAGTGCTAAGCTCCAGTTTGCTGATCCAGTCGGTAGATGTGATCTCTGGGCTGAGAAGAAATGGACGGTACGACTTGCGTATCGCCGCGTCGTCTTCTGCTTCGCTGATGGCGAGGGACCGGTAAGAGTATGCTGCATCGATGTCGATTCGTGCGACTTCTCGCGCTGCTGAAGTGTTATTCAGATCTCCATTTGTACGCATGGTTCCAGAAATGGAACTAATTAAACGGCGTCGTGGTAATTTATGGGTAAATATAGATGTTATCAGAATTGTGGCGGGTACGAATCGCTTTCGCAATGGTAGCTATGTTGAGGTGGTTGATAGTCAGTTTTATTTGCTTTATAAGATAAGGGTTTTGGTTTCGACTTACTAGTGATCTTGTAACTACTAAGCACGACATATAAGTGACTAAGTAGAAAAAAAGATATATGAGATAGTGATAGACTTGATATATAGATATATATGAGAAGCTATCGTTAAGTAGAGCATAGAATGCATTAAGCACCCCGAGAGAGATGTCATTCTCTGCTGCTGATTGGTTAGTAAGAGTTAAGCTTAAATTATGGAGGTGAAATTCTCGAAGTTCTAGGCTCATTTGGTGCATTTAGCTTAGTAATCGAAGATTTTGCGTCAACAATACCTTATCGACGCACCATACAATTCGTACAGCCTTTGTCCAGCCTCACTTGGGTCCTTATAGTCGCCAGCCTCGA
This sequence comes from Pseudogymnoascus verrucosus, assembly GCF_001662655.1. Taxonomy (NCBI): domain Eukaryota; kingdom Fungi; phylum Ascomycota; class Leotiomycetes; order Thelebolales; family Thelebolaceae; genus Pseudogymnoascus; species Pseudogymnoascus verrucosus. The sequence continues at coordinate 106,727 of NW_017263693.1, forward strand.
ACACCGGTTACACGGCAGCTGTTAGAAAAGACGGTTGTTGCTACTACCCTATATTATATTCCTACTGTAATAGCAAATAGACTCAGATGTTCACTAACTATACCATCCAATTTCTTCTCAAGAATCCCTATAGCCACGATTATTCATCTTGCTCCTTCGATCACCCCGAGGAACTCCGCGACCCCTGTAGCCTGAACTTGCTTAGCGGTTTCTCCTCTTCCTCCTCATCTTTACTTGTGGCTATGCCTTTGCTGGCTTTGATGGCTGCGATGACGGTCTCGAGCGCGCGAGTGCCCGACTCTTTAGCGTGGGTGTCGGCGTCGGTGCCGTGAACGACCTTGAGGTACTGGATGAATTCGAGGTACGCGTCGGAGACGATTTTCAGATGCTCGGCCTTGAGCTTCACCTGTGTGGTCGACTCGGTCTTCTTGAGGTCGTACTTCTTGCCGAGCGGCTGGGCCTCGAACTCGGCGAGCGCAAGAGCTGTCTGGCACGCATTCCGGATCTGCCGTCCATTCCACCGTGCCCCCTTGTTCTTCATGAAGTATTCACCGATATCTTCGATAATCTCGTCTTCCTCAATCTTGATCTTTCGCTTGCCTTCGAACCTGTCTCTAATCATGCCTAGGTTCAGCTTGAAGACTTTGATCGTCTCGATCTTGCCCAACGCTGGATAGTGGAGGCTCATGTGAATACGGGAAGCAAAAGCTTCGTCGAAATCGCCAATTCTATATAGTGTTAGTCTAGTTAACAGGAGACAAGAGCTTGTGTGACACATACCTATTAGTGGTCAAGAACAGAATTCCTGCATAGTATTCCAGCACTCGGAGGAAGACTGGATGCGAGTTAGCATGCGTGAGAATCCTATGATCCTAGGGATACGTTAAGTGAACCGTCCATGGTGCTCAAACCCGGTGCTCCTTTAAAAAAAGTTATGCTAGTAGACTCACCTGCGACAAGTCCATTTCGCTTGAAATCCTCCCGTCGGCGCTCAGCAAGGAACACATCCGCCTCGTCGAGAAGAAGAATGCAGCCCCATCTGTTGGCAAGGGCGAAATTAGTTTGCAACGCAGTCTCTACTTCCTTAGCATTCGATCCAAGGTCACCTACAAGCGGGGAAAAAGCCGGTCAGCTTGCTTTCTCACAGCTCTGTGGAGTAGATGCCCAGAGATAGTTTTCTTACCACAGGTGATTTGAAATAGCGGCTTCTTGAATCTCTCAGCAACACCCTCTAGAATATCAGTTAGTTATATGTAACCTCAAGGCAGAGTGCAGAGGGATTATCAAAGATCGCTGTGAATTAAGAAGTGCATGGGTCTTTCATACCAGCTGTAGTCGTCTTTCCCACTCCTGGCGCCCCGTGGAGGAGGATGATTAAACCCTTCCCTGGTGAGAACTTCATGTTAGAGGAATTCTGAGGCCAAACATTTGGAAGAAATGTACCTTTGCCGCGGACAATATCAGCCTGCTCATCTTGCTGACCCTTATTTCGAAAGTGTTGGGCGATTAGGGAAAGAACCATCTTCTTGTGGCCACGGGGAAGCACAAGTCGACCAAATGCGGACTTGTCCCCTGACTCCCCATCCGAATCTTCATCCTCCGCATCGATATCATCTTCGCCTTCTTGGTTATCGATATGTTCAAGATGCGTCAGATCCAGATGTGCTACGTGGGTGTTAGTAAGGGGCACATCATGCTATTTGTACACTCACCCCAAGTGCGATCGCGCAAAACAAATCCGAAGACTTTATGAGACATGATGATCAGCTCATCTTCTGTGAACTTATTCATCTTGGTCTTAGATTCTTCCAGGGTCCGGGGATAGATTGTCGCCGACGGCAAGCTACCTTGCGGACCGTTCTGCATTTCGGCTATTAGGTCGTTGGTAAACTTCTCAGAGCGCTCACGTTCAACATAGCTGTCGTCATGGACATTTTCACGCCAGCAGCAGTCTGCCTCGCAACCTAGGATTTCCTCGCTGTCTTCTTCCGGATTGTGGGCGAAACCTACGATGGCCGTTATATTTGGACGCCACTCTCGGCTGTTTTCAGACGCAAACGCTTCCTCAAAGTCGATTACGACCTGACTCTCGACTTCATCCCGGGGTTCATCGACAGTTAGGCCGGTGTAATACATGTGCTTGACTCCGGCAACCTCAACAAACATTTCTCCTCGTTCAATGAGTTTCTTCCTCAGTTGAGCAATCGAAGTCTCCATGACTTCTTCCCCATCGCTGCCTTGTTGCTTAGATTTAACGGCGGGGCCTCGCAGGCCACTGGAAGTATGAAAGCGAAAGGGATAGATGTCGAGCGTAGTGACCAATCTTTCACCGTCGAACCTTCTAATCTTGAATTTCTTCAAGACTGGTCCGAATTTCTTGCCGTCGTAGTGAATGTAGACGCAGTCGATTGAGATGTCTGACTGAGCACGAGATTTCTCGTTGTCTTTCTCGCTGTTATAGACATAAGACCAACGATCAGTTCCCTTATGTGGGGGGGAGTGAACATTGATCACTCGGTAGGCCTGTTTGCGATCGTTGGAGATGACGAAGTCGCCAGGTTTGAAAAGGTGCCAGATATCCGAGAAGGCGATGTTGTTACAGGTCGGGCTGTTTAAGTATGCTCGCTTCCGGGTGATATATGTATCCATAAACTCCAATAGGCAAGGAATATGCTCCAATGCCGTAGTAGATGTACTCAAGCCTTGTGGGTCTTCGACCGTGGGCTCTTTCTTAGGTTGTGAATCAGATGGCTGATCAGTATCCTTCGGATCTGCATCGAGCTTTGGAATCTCCGCTGAACTTTCGGTTTTATTAACATTGGTGTTTGAGCCTTCAATGCCGGACTTCGGTGCACTATTTTCATCTACCAACTTGGAGTGCCAGTCGCGTATTTGCTCGTCGTAATAGCTTAGCAGCCTGAAGGGTCGGAGCAAGACAAGCGACGTGTTTTTATAATCCACTTCAGAAACCAATTTGGAGCCATGAATACGGGCAAGAATCATGATGAGATGCCTTGAGTGGATTCTTATGCGTTCGGGTAGAAGACCTTGCCCATCTAGTTCTCCCGCAGGACCTGTTCCAGATGTCTGCTGGTGCTGGACATCGGCGCTTAGGGGGTTCGGCTTCGAGTGTCTTCCCCCAGTTTTGTCCGAAATCTTGGGCTCCTCGATGAGAATATCGATAGCAAAGCACGACGCTTCTGACACATATCGAAGAGCTTTGAATATCTCCCAGTTAACAGGGTGTAGCTTTGCTACGGCCCACTGTGCAGCTTGTTGGGTAGGTGGGTCTCCGACAACAGCACCGGCTTCGGCTAGTTTCTCTTGTCCAAGTTTCTCTTCTTGTTCTTGCTTCTCTCGCTCCTCTGCGGCTTTCTTTTTTTCCTTATGATTTACATATCTTTTTCTCTGGGCATGAAGGCGGTCGAGCTCCCATTCGAAGTCACCCCGCAATCTTGCACGGAAGTAGTCGAAGTCTCTTGAGCGAGTTGAGCCATCACTCCACTCTTCGCTGTCAGAAGTATCCCACTGGGTAGGCGGACCGAGTTTGCGAGAGTATATAGGTTGAAGTGATGTTAGTGGACGGATCGCACGTGCCGGCCTATTTAATTTGTTGTCAGTGGTCCAGAACCTATACTCGTTACGAGTCGCAAAATCGGGAGGCGCATCCCCATCTTTATTTGGCACCTGGTACAAGGTGGGTTCTTTGGCTAAGAACGAGCCTTCGTATGCATAATCGGCCCTGTCCTTCTCGGTTTCCCCAGCTTTTTTTTCGGCTGCTTCCACTGACTTCTTAGCCCAGCGAGCTCTCCTTATGACTTTTCGGAGCCGTTTATCCTCCTCGCCCTCAATTTCCCCATCTACATCTGCACCTGTATCTGCACCTGCCGCAATATCCGGATCGTGGGTGTTTGGCTGACGGCTCGCCTGCTGTTCTAGCTGGAACAGTCTCTCTTGCAAAGCTCGAATCTCAAGAAGTAAAGGAGGGGCAGATGTCCTTAGCTGCTCATGAGCTTCATTGGCTTCCTTGTCTTCTCCCTCGTTATCTTTGCTGACAGATTGGCTGTTGTTAGAGACATTAGGCGCCAGTCCTAGTTCTTGACTGACGGCCACAACTTGATCTTTGACTTTATCGCTCGTGGGTGAATGTGAAGGGCCGTTCAAGCTCTTACTAGGCTCATCTGAGACCGTCATGCCCAAAGCTCCTTCGTCATCATTCGATGGGGCTGTTGGAGCTAGGGACAGGAGAGCGTCAGCCGTGTCGTGGGGCGCTGCCATAGCACTTTCAGTTTAAACAATTCTCAGCTCTAGTATTTTAACATGAAGAACGGTAGACTCAAGAGAAGATGCCAATGTCTGACAAGCTAGACAGAGCAGCTGGGCGACTGTTCGGTACTTTGGCAAGAACAGATCGAAAAATGCAGATAGGTTTTGGAAAGCAGCTATTTATGAAGTTTGGGAGGAAAGGGCTGCTCCGCATTCCCTCGGGAAGATAGCAACTGGGGGAAAGAGGGTGCCATCTAAGGATTCACAATCATGCAGACCCCTCAAATCCGTAGACTGCGGCTGGAGACGACTAGGGTCCTTGTCCAATTGACAAGGCTGCGTGGCGCCTAGTATGTAGTAAGCCGTGTGTGAAGCACTGTGCATGCTGCAGTCGCCGTGGATGCTGTAGCCATTCAGCTCCGGCGCAAAAATCCGAAGAAACCGGCCCCAATTTAGCAGAGAGCAAGGCTATCTAAGGTTGGTTGCGTCCCGCGACGTGTTGGTTAGCAATTGGGCTAAACAGCATCTTTCAGCCTCCAGTTCCCCCGCCATCATCGATGAGGGAATTCGCACAGCCTTGTAGAAAATCCCCTCGCCATTCCGCGCCCGGATGCGAGTGATTGCCCATCACTCAGATGGAGCCATCTAAACTGGACATACCAGACCTGCAACTACAGTCCTTAGCAGTCGACTTCATTGACAATCGCCTCGACAAGTATCACCCCGCATTTTCAACGCCTCCCGCCCGCTACGACCCGGCCCGTGGCAGCTTCATGCCAGTGCTCACACCGCGGCCGGACACCACTATGCAGTCGCAACAGCAGAAGAAGCAGCAGCAGCCTTCCACCACGCCGCAAGCAGACGATGTCCAACTTATTCCAAGACCACGCGCAGAACCTGCTAAGGCCTTGAAATTTTGGGACTCCCTCTTTGTCCGTGCTATGAACAAGTTCACGGCGGGCCCGGACGCTGCAAAGGAGCCGAGCGGCCGGGCTGAGGCGGGATATAGCATCCGGGACAAGAAAGATTGGACCGCCGTTTTTGATACATTGCAAGAGGCTAAGCAATGCTATTTCCAGAAGAAGGGCATAAAAGGCACTTTCAGAAGGGTATATCGCTCAATAGCTGATTTTGGCGCTCCCGTTCTCCTAGACGTAACCAAGCTTGTGCCAGAGACGGGCTGTTTGTTCGTAACACCGGTCGTGGGATCTATCCAGATTGTTCTAGAGGTAACCCTGCTCTCTTCGGAAAGTTCGATGCCTAGAGAACCTGTGCTCACTGATAATTGTTCGAGTTTAGGCAGTCAAGAAAGCCGCGGAAGTCAGAAAGGCCATGGACGGCGCATTCGATAATATTGATATGAAGTTTCAGGATATTGAGCTTTTCCTCCAGACTTTTCCAGACGATGATAATATCGACGAAGCCTCGATCGATCTAATTGTGGCCGCATTCGCCGCGATTGAGTCTGTCATTGGGTTTCTCATCCAGTCTATTCGTTAGTTCTGCTTGTTTCTTTCTCTTCGTATTGCTCAGCGCACCATTACTGATATTCGTTAGTAAAACGAATAGGTGGCTCCATCCTCAAGAGGGGCGACTATGAGAAAGAGGCCCTTGACACGCTGGAAACAGTTCAGTCTAAGAGCAACCTGCTTAATAGCCAGGCGAATAATTCAGAGAAGTGGATGGTTAGGCAAGGATTCCAGGCGGTGTTCAAAGGTGAGTGAAGAAAATACCCTTCTTCAGCTCTAATCCACCCCCTACAACGTCGTGTTCAGAAGCTTACAACTGAATTTCAACAAAGAAACGGGTCATATCAAGGACATGTTCCTGTCAGTGCTGGACCCTTTACTAGACCAACTAAACGCTACCAGAGAGGAACTGGCGGCCACCCAAAAAACCAACAGGGAAGGTGAGATTAACCAAGTTATCTTATTTATTTGCAGGAAAGGAAAGGCTGACACTCAAGGCGTGCCTATGAAGATCGAGCTGTTTATCTCGGCATTATTTCCACACTCTCGCGCCCAGCTTCGCCAAACCCTCCGCCATATGACAGTACCGTGGAGCCAGAGCAATTTATAGGACCGCAAGAACTTCTCGATTGGATCGACGTTCCCGACGCCGCAAGTGAAGACCGGAAGCTCATCAACGAAAGGTGGCAAATGAGGGTGCCTCTCAACGAGCAAGCCCAGGCCGAGCAGCTCATCCGCTCAACCCAGTTCAAAGACTGGGTCGTGGCCGGTACATCCTCCCAGCTGCTCATACACGGCGAGTACGACGGCCAACGCTACGTCTCCGGGCTCTCGCTCTTCTGCTCTTCCTTCGCGCAGTCCCTCGAGGCCAGGGCTCCACGTTTCATCCCCCTCATATTCTTTTGCGGTCTGCATACGGATCCCGACATGGATAGGCACACCGGTGGCCGCGCGGTGATCCAGAACTTCATCTGCCAGCTGCTGTGCCAATTCGACTTCGACACGCGGTCGTTTGCGAGCGAGAAGCTGGACGAGCACCTCATCCAGCTGGGCGACATCGACGAGCTGTGCAGGCTCTTCCAGTGGCTTGTTGGGAAGCTGCCACAGTCGGTCGTGCTGTTCTGCGTGATTGATGGCGTGGGGTACTATGAGAGGGAGGAGTTTGAGCACGATATTGGCTTTGTTGTTGAGAAGCTGTTGAGGATTTCGGCGGAGAAGAAAACACAGGCCGGAGTCAAGATTCTTCTTACGAGCTCGAACAGGACTACTTACATCCGGCAGCCATTTCCGGATGAATTGGTTTTGTCTATAGAGTCTTTGGCTCGAGCAAACATGGTGCCTAGCAAATCGAGGCTCGAACGGCAGCTGGGGGAATCGCAGCCGATGTAAGATATTTCTTTAAGAATAGGTAATTTTAGTAGGATTAGTGTAAACATTATGTCTTGTGCCTTGTAGTGTCATATTTTTTGACGACCCAACCCTTTTAGCAGATTATTTGATTATTAGTTTATTAATAATCATTATAATTAAAGTTAACCAGCTAAATTTAATCGCCTTATTAACTTCAGGCCTAAAATTAGCCATTTAAAATCTTAATAGGAAATATTTATAGAATAGATGTAAATTAACCCCTTTCGAACCTAAAACCATCACTCAGTCAAAGAATATCTAGAAACTTCCCATAAGAAGTAAAGGAGACCCCTTCGGAAAACCAGGCAGAAGCCTCAAACCGGCAGTCCGCAGTAACAGCAATCTCCCATTCTTCCGAAACCACGCTAGGTTTCCTCATCTAGTATGCGGAAGTAAGGAACGCACCTCCCCTCTAGAGTCAGTCGCTATTTCCTTCTAGAGTCGGTCGTTCCTTCCTCAGTTAGTCAGTCGTTCCTTCCCTTATAAAAAAACTATAAAGCCCATAAGAAGGAAGGAACGACAGGCCCAGAGGGAAGGAGCGGTCCTTCCTCAGTTTGTCGGTCGTTCCTTCCCTCATAACTATAAGGTCCAAGGTTAGGAAGGAACGACCGGCTCAGAGGGAAGGAACGTTCCTTCCTCAGTTAGTCGGTCGTTCCTTCCCTTATAAAAAATGTAAAAGTTCCTAGGAAGGAACGAACGACCGGCTCAAAAGGGAATGGGGTTCCTTCCATCTGGAGACAGTCGCTCTTTCCTTCTGGAGTCAATAGGAGTATTTGAAACTACAAGAACAAGCATCTAGGCAACACTCCAATTTAAAGAAGACTGAGCTCATAAACAATCACATTTGACACGAAGTAAAACTGCAGAATAAAAAATTATTCAATTATGTATGACCAGAAAACGTCTATGGACTTCCTGATACAAAATAACAAAAAAAAAACCGAAATTCAAAAAAGCCACCATATAGTGTGTGGTCTTTCCCTCCCCCTGATCCGAATCGAAAAAGGCAACTTTTTACCCCCCTGGCTAGAAAGGATTGTTGTGATCCCCAGCCTCATCATCCATGCTCAGAGCCAAAGATAGAGAACCATGAGTCTATCCCGCTCTCTCAAAACCCAGTGCAGGCATCTACTTCATACCCATCAGCGCCTTAGCTCCCGGCTCGCTCGACACATAAATGACCTCGTGAGCGTCCGTGAAGCCATTGAAGCGAGTAGCAGAGCACTTGGTATACGCGCCCATATCCTCAAAGTACAGCCAGTCGCCGACATCCAGGGTCTGCTCAAAGCGGATGCTCTTAGTGATGTGATCGATCCCATCACACGTCGGGCCGAAGATCGAGTACTCCGTCCCGCCCGGCGCGGACTGCGCAGCGGTAGTACCGTGCAGCGAGACGTCGCCGGCGCGGAGGACTTGCGCGATCGGGTTCTGGTGGTCGAACATGATGCTGCTGAAGTTACCGTAGACGCCGTCATTGAGGTAGACCATGTAGCTGTTCTCAGCCGTGTCGGGGTTGACGACAGTGCGGCGCGCGATGATGTTGCAGGCGAGCGTGAAAGCAGAGGAGACGTAGTAGCGTCCTGGTTCGGCGATGACGGCGACGTGCGCGGGGATGTATTCATCCAGTGCCTCGCGCAGGACAGCAGCCATGGCCTCGAAGTTCTCCCCTGAGAAGCCACCGCCGACGTCGACAGTCTTAAGGGAGAAGCCCTGGGTGGCGGCTTGGTCCATGACGGTGCGTGCGTCGCGGACGGCTTTGAGGAAGGCGAGGGGGTCGCCGGCGCCGGAGCCGACGTGGAAGCTCACACCGACGACGTTGAGGCCCAGTTCCTTGGCGAGGGTGAGGAGCTCGACGGTGGTATCCAGAGAAGCTCCGAATTTCATGCTGAAGCGGCACAAGCTGGAGGTGTCGTCGGTGATGATGCGGAGGAAGAGCTCGGCGTCCGGGAAGAACTTCTTGATCTTGTAGAGCTCGTCGGTGTTATCGAAGGTCATCTTCTTGACGCCGCTGTCGGCGGCGTAGCGCACGTACGACTTGGTCTTGCAGGGCTGGGCGTAGATGATGCGGGCCGGGTCGACGCCCATCTTGAGGATCTGCTCGATCTCGGCCTTGGAGGCACAGTCAAAGCCGGTTCCCAGCTCGGCGAGGAGGCGGACAATCTCGGGGTCGGGGTTGCACTTGACCGCTATTTCAAATGTTAGTTTCTTGAATTCACTTTAACAGTAGTAATTGGAAACGTACCATAGAATGGCTTGACGCGTGGAAGGTTCAGTTTCCATCTCATGTGCTGCCTGTAGACATCGCCCAGGTCAGCGACGAAGAAGGCATCCTCCTCGCCAGCTTCGCATGTTTCGTGATCAATATTCTCGACCCTGTTCTTGAGGGCATCGCCCACTAAACCCTTCGGAGAAGAGACGCCATGGAGATCAAGGTGGGGGGCTGCCTCAAACTTTGTATGAAAGTTGTATGTTGTTTCAGTAGTTGTGACAGCTGAAGGTGCCATAACCCTCAGAAGTTCCAAGGGGTAGTAGTTTGGTGAGTTTCTGCAGATTGAAGTCAGCAAGCTGGAAGAAAAAGAACTGTTGTTAATTGGATCTGGGTGGGCAAGACAACGTACGGTTGGCTCCGAAAGGTTTATTAAGGAGGTCTGTATCTATCTGATCCCGAAGCGATCTGACGAGGTCTGCTCGACTCTTCCTCCGCTAGAGGAAGAACCTCTAAACCCGTCCTATGCGGCAGCTGAAGGGTCGGGGACGGAATGGGGTCGGTTTGAGGGGGATCAAGAAGAAACCGCTCAAGTTTATCGAGGACGTTCAGCAGTGGGGTTCTCGGGGTCGGGCGTGGTGTGTTGTTGAAAGTTGGTACTCGGGCGATTGGTGTTGATGGGATATGATCCGTGGTATCAACTTGTGCCTTTGATTCCGACCAAAGGCGATCGTGTAGTGTGTTGGTTAAAAGCCTCTTACACGTCTGTTGTTGTTTTGTGTTAGAGAGAAGAAGTTGTGTGAAGAGTGAATTTTTGTATTGGAAAGTCGCTCAGAGTTTTGAGGGATGGGGGAGGGGAGGGGTGAATTTAGGTGGATAGGGCAAAAAAGAGCTTGAGGTACCACTACAGGGTTCACTCTTCCCCTTCCAACCCTACTGCCGGGAAGAAAATCGATGATGGGGCCAAGTTACGTACCGATTGTTAATAAAAGTGGCAAATAATCTACAGACAGGTAAATTTTTGTATAAAGGAGATCCAGAGAAAGAAGAACTGGATCGAATTATAGAGAGTGAATAGGGAGTAGGTATGAGTTTGAAGTTGTGGGTTTTATGGATAGTTTGGAGTGGGAGAGTGGGAGAGTGGGAACATGGGAAGATGGAACAGAAAATGGCGGGGATGGTGTACAGGATGGATTGAAAAAGTCGGATGGACTGGCAAATAACGTGTCGTTGAATTGGGGGGTCATGGAGAGTACATGCATGAACTGTTTAGTGTGCCGATGGAGTACTTGCAGAATATGGTGGAAAGTACATAGAGATGGAAGTACCTTGGAGTCACACCGATCTCACCGTCGTGTACTCCGGATGCACGACCATAGTAGTAGAGTAGTCTATAATCCATACTACATACACTTTATCTATGGAGGACTACACAGATATTTCGTATGGTACATATAATTCGATATGCTGAACTGTATACTACACTGTATTCTACAGTATATTCTACACTCTACTAACATGTGTAGTCCCATTTGTAGTCCTCTACGTAGTGATCCGTGTCCGTAGAGAAAGTGTTTAGAGACTACGGGATCGAGGCGCGGGCCAGACTCTGGTCTACCAAACACCACCAGGCCGAAGCCGCTGTGGACACGCATACACACATACACGTACTCTACTACTATACTCTTTACTAACCCTTTACTACTCCACATACATAAACTACACAATATAGTGTTTGGCCTACTCACATACAGTAGTAGATTACCATAATACGGTAAGACGTGGTGGACACGAGGGGAGGTGGGGTTTACTCCTCAGAGGACATCCCCAAAATGCCTCACCTCAATACAGCTTGACATGAGACACAGCCTGCAGCAGTAGGGAGAAGTGTGAAAAAAACGTTGCCCGTTATTAATATACCACTCACATACAATATGTAGACAGGTTCCTACAACTCCCGCAGCTCCCAGATAACGGGCTAAACACAATAGTATATTCCACATATGCAGCATCTAACCCACCACAGCCACAGCCACCGCTGATATCTTCCCCTCTCGCCCATCCCCCTCACAAACGGCCCAGATCAGCAACCACACACAAACTGTAAAAAGCACGCACCTGCATCTGATCTGCCTCTGTATCCGTCAATCATTTTTGCAGCTGGCCACGCACTCCTCCCACATACATACGTACATGCAGTGGTGGTCATGCAAGGAGCTGCCGTGCTATCATTTGCCCGTTCGTCGTCACCAGGAACCACGAGCCGAGGAGGAGTTGCACACCGCGAACCATCTAGGACTCACCTCACACAACGGTAGAAGATAGATAGATACAGCATCTCCAACATCTAAACTCTAGATAGAGTATATACATGCTAAGTACGCGATTCGGATAGACCGCCCCCTTCCCCAGAAGTACCGTTCGCGCACTCCGCGTCGTATATCTGGCGGGGTGTGGTGTGTGGTGTGTGGCAGGGTTGTGGCGTCATTGACGGGTAAAGTAGTGTGGTGCGGTAGCTAAAAGTGGCGCATGCTGTGGTACTGTATATAGAAATGATTTTTTACTTGGCAGAACCAAGGTTTATTTTGCCACTACCAGTCGCTTCGGGTGTGTTCCTGGTTTAGAGCGGATTTGGAAAGGTTTGGCTGAGGATGATGATGATGATGATGATGGGGAGGGAGGGTGTGACGATTTTCATGTGGGGGATCTGAGAGCTAGGTTTCTTTGAAACTGATGGCCCTGCCAATAGCCGGGGGTTCCATGTTCGGCATTGATGAGTATTAAAGAAGCATAAGTAAATGGTAGATGATTATATAAATATTATTTCCTATCTAGGAAACACAAGTAAACAAAATAGAAATGTCTTCAACACTTTAGTCAGTCTTCACATCTCTCTGCAAAAACAGGTCTGAAAAAGCGTGACCCCCTCATCAACAGCAACACACGCCGCCTTTCAACAGGACAGCAGGTTACCTCGAGCGGGTTGTTTCATTCTTGCGCCAAGCCGTGATCTCCTAGCTATAGTGGATGAAGCTGGAGACGTTTTGTGTATTCTGTTCGGAAGCGCTTTTTGTATGTCCATCTCATTGCCCACATCTCACACGAAAAGCCAAAAATGACCCTGACTCTCTCTCTCTCGCATTCCTGTCAAGACAGGGTCAACCACCACCCGGTTAGAATAATCGTACATTATATATAAGTACATATCTATACATATATGTCGCTGAAATGCCCACACCGTCTATATCCATCGCTATCAAAGCAGAGGGGAGTGGGAATCATACACGCCAACAAAACTTACAACATCATGCCCCTCACGCACTAGCCTCCTTCACCCCCTCCTCCCCCACCACCTCCGCCGCTTCCTGGGCGATGCCCATATTCTGAATATCCCACGTCTCATCCGCCCACGCCTTCTTCTCCCCCAAAAACACCATCCTCGCCTCCTCCCTCTCCAGATTCTCAACAATATACTTCTGCGCCACCTCCCTCACCTCCTCCTTGGTAACATCCAACAACCTCTCTCTCCGCTGCTGAATCATCTCCTCCGTCACCCCCGACACAAACCCATCCATCCCCTCCGCATTAATCGACACCGGCGCATCCAGGCTCTGGAAAACAGATAACTTCGCCTCCTCCAGATCCTGCGCCGTCCACTCCCTCTCCGTCGCCCATCTGCCGGCATTACGCATAATGGACATGGTGTTGAGAGGGTTAGGATCACGGTAGGAGTAGAACCCGAAAATCCCATCCAGGCCGCGCGAGTAAGCGCCGCCGCCGTACGCACCGCCTTTTTCGCGGATCTCGTGGTGCAGATGCTTGTGTGTCAGCAGCTGGGCGAGGATCTGGAGGGGGGCGCCGGAGGGGGAGGTGTAGGAGACTGTTGGGAGGGCGAGGGCGCCGTAGTAGACTTGGTAAGGTAAGGGGTAAAAGGTCTTTGTGTTACGTGCGAACACAGGTGCGGGTTTGTCGGTAGTGGGAGCGGTGTTGTTTTGTGGGAGGGAGGAGAGGAAAGATTGCAGCGCTGCCTCGTTGGAACCGACGCTCTCGGAACCGCAGATTAGCGAGGTGCGGAAGGTGCTGGTGCCGGAGAGAGCGAGTTGCTGGATAGCCTTCAGCTTTGCGATGACGTCTGCCAGACCCTGGGACTCTGGACGCGACGCGAGAGAGGTGATGAGCTGTACTTGGGAAAGGCCGCTGACTTGTTGGCGGAGGCGGGCTGCAGGGGAGAGGCCTGCTTCAGCGACGCCGCGGGCGTAGGCGTGGCCGGAAGAAGCGATGTTGTTTACGACGCCGTCGGCAGATCCCTGGAGGAGTTGGCGGATGCGCAACTCGGCTTCGGGGCTGTCGAAGTTGGTCTCGAGGATGAGCATGCGCAGGATGCGGTACATGTCCGGGACGTTACGGTCGAGGGCTGTTCCGGAGAAGATCATGCCTTCGGAGGCGGAGTGGAAGTCGAGGGGGGAGGAGGAGGTGTGGTAGCCGGTTGAGACGCCGCCGGTTTTGAGCTTGATGAGATCTTCGATTTGCTCCATTGACATGTCCTTTGTGCCTAGGCGCATGATGGCGTCGGTGAAGAGGGGGATCAATTGCCTCAACTCTTCGGGGAGGTTCTCGAAGGTGTTGATGGCCTTGAAGTATGTGAGTCCATTCGTTGGTGCTTCTCTCAGCTGCAACTTCACGCCTTGGAGATTTCTCTCTGAGAAGCTGACGAATTCCTTCTGGCGAGGGATATCTGCAACGTGGACACTCGGCAGGCAGCTCAAATCCTGGGTGTTCGATTTTCCTTGCTCCTCCAGCAACTCCAATTCCTGCTTCTCGAGAAGCTCGCGAGCTTTGGCTTCGCTGCCAGCTGCTTTGGACGCCTCTGCGATTTTGCGCGAGAGACGCTCAGCCTCCTCGGTTACGAGTTCCTCGCCGTATGTAGCGGATGGCGTCATTGTAAATGTCAACGTTTTGTCGTTGAGCAGGTACTTGTCTAATAGCCCTTCTAGGTATTGGCCCTTAGCCAGTTCGGCTTGGAACGCAGCGACGGTATCATTCCACGCAAGAGACTCAAAGGGGTCTACACCCTCGAACCACTTGGGCTTGATCCTTTGCATGAGACCCATTCCGAAACTCGCAGTCTTGTGCTTTAGTGTGAGTTCTAGTTGATGAAGATACCCATCGATCTTGCTCTGCTCAAAACCAGTCTTTCGTACATCCTGGAAGGTCTTGTGGATGGCCTCCTTCACCTTCGGTACATCTGCCTCTTTGACACCAGTTAAGCCAATCGAGAAAATCCCAATGCGCCCTGAGTTGTCAAAGCCAGCATTTGGACTCCATTCTGTGCCAAGCCCAGCCTCAATGAGGTTCTTATAAAGTGGCGAACCGTAACCGTCCATCAACAGGGCGGACATAATCCCGAGAGAAAACGATTCAACAATGTTTGTCGACTCTCCCATCAACCACGACGTCGAAGTCTTGTATTGCATATCCTTGTCCACCATTGGGTCTATTGGGCCGGGCATAACAACATGCTTTGGTCCATCCGAAAGGTCGATAGGCCTCCTTATTTCCGCGTCGTCCTTGATACGCTCGAAGGCGCTTAGTTGGGCATTGACCTCTTGGAGGTGGTCGGCCAAAGGCATATCACCGTATGTGAAGAGCTTCGCATTGCTAGGGTGGTAATGCTGGGCGTGGAAATCCTTCAGTTGCTCATATGTCAAATCCGTGATCTTCTGTGGGTCTCCGCCGGAGTTGTTGATGGCGGGGAATATGTGGTCTTGGAATCGGATGTAGTAGAGGTATCCAGCATCTGACATCTGGCCCTTCATCTCATTGTACACAACACCCTTGAATACAAGGTTACTTCCTTCTGCCGTGCCCTCCGCGCCCTCTGACTTCTCCTTAACGGCCAGCGGGTTCTCCGGACCAATGCGCCATCCCTCTTGTGTGAAGTCGCTCTTCTTTAATAACGGATGTAGTGTCGCGTCCAGATAGACCGACATAAGGTTCTTAAAGTCCTGCTCATTTGTTGTTGAGAAGGGATAAAAGGTGTGATCCGATGCTGTAAAGGCGTTCATGAAATTCGATAGTGTCCGGGGGAGCATCTTGAAGAAAGGGTCACGGATTGGGTATTTCTCACTCCCACAGAGCGTCGTATGCTCCAGAATGTGAGGTACGCCCGTATCATCCGGAGGGTTCGTTTTGAATCCGATAGAGAAGACATTGTTTTTGTCGTCGCGCGCAACGTGGAGATAGTCTGCTCCGGTCTTGTCGTGTTGCAGGTGCAAGGCTGTCAACTCTAGCTCGGGAATATGTTTGGCGCGGAGGAGCGTAAAGCCATGAATCTGCTCTCCGGGCTTAGGAAGCTGAGCCAGCTCAGTAACCGCCTTCCGGACGACGTTGGATGCATTTCGAAGCATGTTTGCGGCTCTTCGAACGAAAAAGCTGCAATGTCGATATGTACGTGCAGTATGGGGAAGTTGAGGCTCTTCCGGACATTTTTATCTGGGTAACGGATATTGCCATACGCGCTTGTGACTGGTCACCTCAAACGCCGCTAAAAGTTGTTCATGTCGAGGCCTGCCACGCATTCTAAAAGGGATATCCCAATATCAAAACAAAATAATCCGTTACATCTAATATAACTGCGCAGATTCAAATTATCTGTACCCAATATTTGTAGATTAAGTAGATGTGCCATATTGATGCCAGACTGTAACAAGTAAACAGTCACGAGACTTGTTTGGCCTGTTGAAAGCACCGGCCTAACCGAGACAGAAAGACTGTGTACTCGAGTACTCGTAGACTGTCTCGTACCTATCTACCAATTTCCAAACTCCAGGCGTGTCTGGAGTCGTCTAGTGCAAACAGTGCAGCCTGCTCGATATAATCCTACTCGGCGACATCAATACTGGCTATTACGAGCATTGCAGATTGCAAGAAAAAACATCTCATGCTACTGTGCTGCATCGAGTCCCTCGAACCGGGATGTCGACTACCACCTCGATCCCAACGTCCGCCCCTCTTCCTCGAACTTCGTCCTTAAGCGCAGGTGGTCATCTGCACGGCGATGCATCAGCTGTGAACGGTCATCACAGCCATGTGCATGATCATTCGACAGCCCCCAATCCAGCAGGCCTATCGAATGCGTCGAAGAAGGGAAAAATGAAGAAGACCACGGATCCAAACGAGGCCTCGAAGCTTATTGCTGCCAAGATATCGCAACTCGAACTAGATGCTGCAGGAGAGAAGGATCAAGAGGCAGAAATAGGTGCGTCAAGTTATCTACACTGTTATGCTGCTGGAAGGCCCACAATGCACGATTTGCCTCCCGCGCTTCACCGTCGCCGACACTGTCGGATTGTTTGGGGACGCAGTCGCATGATATGAGGCAAACAACACGCATTGTTGTCCTGAGAGCGCTACTAGTTGGATTTCTTCTATATATTGAGTTCCCTTGCTAACACGCTCCATTACAGAACGGGAGGTTAAGAAGGCTAGTCGAGAACTGAACAACCAGACGTCAAAACTCGATGACATCCAGAAAATCGAGGCTCTTCAGAAACGATGCGCCGACTTATTCGCGGAGATGAAGCGCCTAGAGCGGGACAACTTGAAGAACAAGAAGCGAGGAGACCAGCTGCAAAAGGAGAAAGACCACAGCAGGACCGAACTGAGCAAGAATGTCTCTCTGAGAGAAAAGCTGGAGAAACTTTGCAGGGAGCTCCAGAGAGAGAACAATCGCCTAAAGGTGCGCAATCCGTTGGAATGGTCGCGGCGTATATGTCATACGTGTGAGACTACGATGTTCGAAGCTGACATTCCCTACAGGGCGAGAACAAGACATTACAAGATGCAGAAAAGCGCAATCATGAGGACTGGGACAACAAGTATGAGGATATGCTTTGGCAATTACAGGACTACCAAGAGGACAAAGACCATCCTCAAGCCCAGGTTGTGAACGTGGAAGTTGACGAGCTGTATGTTGAATCTAGAAGGTTAGGGGATATAAGCTCATACGTGCCACAGATTTCGACAACGCTTCAAGTCTCTCATCGACCAGTACGAACTTCGAGAGCTCCATTTTCACTCACTCATGCGGACGAAGGAACTCGAGGTGCAGTACAATATGGCACGGTACGAGCGAGAACGGAAAGCCGCTGAGCAAGAGATGGCTAGGTCTAGGACGTTAAATACGCAGGTATTGACTTTCTCGAAGACCGAGTCTGAGCTAAGGAGCCAACTCAACATCTATGTCGACAAGTTCAAGCAGGTGCGTTACTCATGGTGCCCATTTCCTAGTTGAGTCGGTCATACTAACCATTAACAGGTCGAGGATACATTGAACAATAGCAATGATCTGTTCATGACTTTCCGTATGGAAATGGAGGAGATGTCTAAGAAAACGAAACGCCTCGAGAAGGAAAACATGACTCTGACTCGCAAGCATGACCTAACTAATCGCAATATTATTGAGATGGCGGAAGAGCGAACCAAGACGACTCGCGAACTGCAGACTCTCCGTAAAAAGAACGAGAAGTTAACCGACATCATCAACCAGATGCAGAAACAAGGTAGGGGTTTGGCACAAGGCATGGCTGGCATGATGGAGGGGGCTGTAGAAGGAAGCTATGCCGAGGGCGAAGGCGATCCAGAAGGAACGGAAAGCGAGTATGAGTACGAAGACGAAGACGAGGAGGAAGGTAGTGAGGAGGGGGAATACGATGAGGACACGGAGGAAGAGCTGCACCCAGAGGCACCTCAACCTTTTGGCCCGGTTCCCCCTCCGCCGCCTCCGCCGCAGGCGACAACCAATGGCTCTATGGCCAATGGTGTCAAGCATTGATGCGTGTATTATTTAGTACTATTACCTAGGTTCTGCTGTCGACACCGTGTGAAGGCAAATTATATATGTTGGCAGCCATTTGTCTCTTCATGAAGTGCTGATGCGATGCTGGGCCAGAATCTCCCGAGACAGTATTTACTGCACAACAAGATAGTCAGTTCCCATGATAAGAAGATGTAACCACAACGCCAATGAGGCACGCTATTGCGCATACTCTCCGTGCCTCCTGCCGTACAAAGCCTCACTTGCGTCATTGAGGGTTCACACATAAAAGCTCCAGGGGTCTCGCAAAAGTGGGGGCTGCCTTAGCCTGGGTTTGTATGCGGCACTGTGGGCTGACGTCACGTGCACGAGGCTAATCTAATCACGGACGACAGCTCTTAGCCCATCATCCCGCAAAGCGGTTACGCAACAAGCACAGAATGCCGATGATAACAGCAATTGATTCAAGAATACCGCTATACTGTAGTTGCTATTCGATAGTGGCAGCGATTACTTTTACTCCACTCATGGAATGATCGCCTGTCCCCTCGGCACCTACAATGGCTACCCTCCTCGAAGATCCCCGGATCCGCCAGACGTGGAACAACATCTCGCATAATGCTGAGACCGCGACGGAGACTGCGGCGGCTGGAATATGGTCATTTGTGCACGATTACATCAATCCATGCTTTGCGTCGATGGGAGAGAGCGTCGAACAATGCATGACACAATGCTTCCCCGATCGCGAAGAGAGGGCGAGGCGACTGCGCGAGCGCGACAGAGCTAGAGGCAGGGCAGAGTATAGCTTCGACTTCTACGATGATTGGGATGATGAAGAAGCTGGGGCCAGTGGTGGACTTCTAGGATGGGGGAATGATGAGCTTGACAGGTTGCTGGCTGGAAGCGGGTCGAATAGCCATGGGCCAGACGATCAGCCGTCAGGAAGGAAGAGGAAAATGAGTTATGGGACCAGGCGCACTCCAAAGCGGAGAGGAACCATTGATGGCTTACCAGATCCGACAATTATCCCGAGCACCAGTGCCCTTGGATTCTTACAACGTCTCCCATTCAAGTTTGGTGGGACGTTGAGATACAAGCCAAGCGCAGCCGACTTGCAGGATCACCCTGGCGCGCACAGGGCAGAGCTTGGAGACGATGCTGAGGAAGAACCTCTTATAGACGATGACCATAGTGACTACAGTGATGCTGGAGATCTAAACATCAAAAAGACGCGGCCAAGAAGTTCTACTACCGCATCGGGAGACACTTCAGACTCGTTTAGGTCAAGGGGTGATCTCTTCCCTAGTGATGGAGAAGACGATGCCGTTCCACTGAGTGATGAATTTGCGACCACTCTTGGACGGCGTGGTACCGTCACCACCTTAGAGGATCACAGCAGCGGTAAAACAAGAAACAGTAGTAAAGGAAAGAGCCGTGAGCGATCGGCGGCAATGTCGAGGGCACTCTCGGTAACATCGCATTCCTCAAACCAGTCACTCACTGCTCTGGGATTTAAATCGGACAAATCGGCGGCGCAACTCTCGGATAGGCCAAATGAAGAGGACGGAAACGTACCGCATCTATCTGAGTTGCAACAGGAGGAGGAACGGCTCCGACAACAAGAAGAAGCTGAGCTACAGTCAAAACGCGAGGCTGCTCTCAAGTTGGCTTCAGAGCGAGGGCTGGGCAGTGGCGAGCTTCGTTCAGGGTTGCAGACGCCCACGCGCCAGAGTTTGCATTCTCGCAATTCCGAAGACTATCTATCACCCAAAACAGCAAACGTTGAAGAGGTCGATACAAAGCCCAGCTCAGAATCTGCCATCGCCAATGGACTCACGAATGGCTCCTCAAACGAAGCCACATCTGACTCTGAGGAATCAGCAGAACCGGATTTTGTGCCAGCGAGATTACCTCGGTTTTAAGGAATCATTATTTGCTTTTGGGCTTGGAGTATGACTTGGAAGGGACCTACATGGTGTATTAGGGAACAAGGAAAGGTGTCAGGCGTTATACGTGCATGCGAAGTGCTCGCCATGCTGGGTAATTGGGATAAATATAGGTGTATATACATTGTTACTAGAGGATATCAAATCTAGACCTTACTGTACTCATACCTGGTTGACATGCTAACAGTAGCAAGAACCGATTCGCCTCATATGTGACACTCTTCACAACCTGCTCTGCTTACCACCGTTGAGATATGTCCCGCCTAGCTTCAACATGTCGGCGGCCTCAGAGACCATCTCCCTTACAATAACTCCGGCCGGCTTAATATCATTAATCGCCCCAGAAACCGAGCCCATCAAGAAGGGAATATCGATATCCACTCCATCATCGAAGTCCTTCTGGATAGGGACAACACCGCTCTCCGTCAGCTCCTTGATCTTCTCGGGCTGTGCCTCCCACTTCGCAATATAATCGTTCATCTTGACTCTCAACGGGCGTCCACTGACCACCAAAGTCCTCAGGGTATCATCAAAGCCAGCCGACACAACAGCCTCCTTGTGTTGCTCACTGCATCCAGCCTCAGTCGCCGCAACAAAGCGGGTTCCCACCCAAACACCAGCAGCTCCCTGCATCAAACTCGCCGCCAAACTACGTCCATTGTAGATACCACCTGCAGCAACGACCATCGCGGTCTGCCCCTTAAGAAGCTTCGGCCTGTACTGGCGCGCAACATCCACAACAGCTGGGATCAACACCGAGTTGGGGATGTTACCCGTGTGTCCGCCTCCCTCGCCTCCCTGCGCGCATACAATATCGACGCCAGCATCGAGAGCGTACTTTGCGTGCTTCGGCGCGCCAACCATGTTCATGATAACGATGCCAGCATCGTGGAGGCGCTTAATCACATGTGGCGGCGGGATTCCGACGGCGCTGATGAACAACTTTGCGCCCTCCTCGATGGTGACGGTGATCAGCTCGTCCAGTTGGCCGTGGGTGTAATCGTGGTTGGTTTTGCGCGCGCCGTCGCCGACCTTAGGGAGAGCGAGATCAACACCGAAAGGGAGATCTTTAGAAGTGAGGTTCTCCTTGAGCTCGTGGATGATCTCGCGGAGCTGGTCGGGGGTGTAACCTAGACCGCCGATGCAGCCAATGCCGCCGGCGTTGGAGACGGCAGCTGCCAGGGGCCCACCTGATGTGCGTGCCATGCCAGCGAGCAGTATGGGGTGCTGGATGCCCAGGAGGGTGGTGAGAGGGGTGGTGATTGGAGCCATGGTCAGGAGGTGCTTCGTGAAGGCGTGATAGATGAAATGGCTTGCTAGATGAAGGGTATTATTCTCAAAAACTCATGATTTACAAAGGTATCCTCTATATAAGCGCAAGCGCTTGATGTGAATATCCGGGGGTGGCTTCATGAAGCTCGGTTGCGGATACAGAAAGTGTGGGGTATGTGGAGAAGTGTGCCGAGGCATGATATTTCCCCAAAAATGGGTCACCGCATCTTCCCAACAAAGTCAGTAAACTTTAGAAGGTTAAAACTAACACGTGATAACACCGAAATCAAGTGGCCATAAGGCAATCATCTTATCTTGCACCGAAGTCTACCGTAAGAAATAGCTGCAGCTGATTGACACTTTTAATTTAGAGTTAACCGGACCTATTCCTCCATGTCGGATATTCTGTTTGCCATGCTGACGACGATCTGAAATGTATCACAGAGTCCGGAGATGCACGACTCGTCCCTCTTCGGTTCATGCGACATGTTGATATCATGCCAGAAGAAGAGACGTGGCAGCGGAAGAAAGGCTATGAAGGCTGACCTGTGGGACTTCAACGGTTGTATTGATCACGTGATCTCATATTGATGAGATGGAACCGGTGAGCTGTAAACGAACTTCATTCTCTCAACCACCCTATTCGACAATCATTTTGCGGACAACAGCCAACTACTTTAAGGCGTCTTCTCCTCGTATGGCAGACTGGTTTGCATCAAAAATCGGTGGCCAAGACAGCGAATCCATTCTCAACAAGGTGGGCAGCAAGGCATGAGCTAAGCCATGCCCAAGGAGGCCTGGATTCATGCCCAATGCTCGCACAACGCCCGGCTTTGCTGCCACCAAGGGCATCAACTGGGTCGGCAGAGGTGACAACATGTAGGTCGCTTCTCAATGTAACTTAAACTACTCTCGAGTTTCCACGTCTCTTGGGCGATGTTTCTCTAAACACCCCTGCTCTCTCCAATCGTCATGGCAAAATTTCTCACTGCACAACCACGTCTGCCCAACGCAGCCTAAGGGGCCCTAGTGGCCTGGCGCGTCGAATCGATTCGGGCCTCAAAGTCAGTCGACTCTGGCGTAGCAAATGGGCTAATTGCACGGTATGAGACGAGCCTAGCGAAGGTCATTGCGGGCTGCCGTGGACACCCTGACGTTGAATGCCATGTTTAATACGCTGGTTCGTAGTGGCCCGCAGCTCCCGGTCGATTCCACGAGAGGTTGCCCTGTTTCCAAATCATTTGCGCGCCCGGCTTCAGTGAGGCCAGTGAAGGATCGCTGTTTGCGAAACCCCAAGCAGGATTTACAGGGCTATAGTTCCAGCAATGGTGTTAGGCCAGTGGTGGCCTAATTTCTCTCGCAATTACCATGCGGCGTCATGGTAGGAGCGCTGACCGCCCCATCATAATTGCGAGAATGGGTATTTATGTTTCTCGGTCTCCCCTCCGATCAAATACCTCACCAAAAGTCAAAGCACGTTGTCCCAAGCTGTTCTGTTGCAGTCAAGACTACATTTCCAAGCCTGGTCCTTTGCTTATACTCACCGACCCACCTGGATGTCGAGTTGCTGGTATCAACTTTCCTTATTACGAGCCCAAGATCCGGATATTTCACTTCACTGGTATACCTATCTGCAAACCGCAGCGCTGGTGGTACCTCTGCCAATTTCTCTGTCTGACTCCTTATTCGGTTGGATCTCTCATTCGCCCTGATGTTTTCTTCTTCCGTGAGAAATGTCCAGCCGGACTATATGGATTACAGTCGTCCGATAGCGACTGGTCCTAACGATCTTCCCCGAAGGTACGAGACTTCATAGACAGTATTAAGATCGCTAGCTGACAAGGGTCAAGTGATGGCCATGGAAGTGGGCGAGCACCAGCTCCAGCAACTTCATACTATCCCTCCTCAAGGTATTTGTTTTGAACCCCAAGACAAAGAGTCTTACTGAACCTTATCCCCAAGCATCACATACGTTTCCAACTCGGTGACATCCGCTTACAGTCCAACCTCTGTCATGGCACCTAGCGATCCCATGGACCGATCAGAACCTATCTACTCACCCAACGGATACCAGAAGGAGCCTATATCTGCCCCTTATGGAAATGGAGCCGCTCCCAACTACGGGTCTTACAGCAACCGTACATCTCCACCGCGGGAAGCAGGTGGGCGTATAACACCAGAGTACATCATCACTAACTACCACGGCTCACCTGCTGCAACCGACCCGGCACTTGAAGCTTCAGGGCGGCCTCTGAGTGGGCCTCCCAACGCGGACCGAGTTCATCCACAAAGGCGTCCGTCCAACCGGGACGAGTTTGATGGGCCTCACCAGCTTCTACCCCGCCCTTCATCAGGATATCTTGAGCAAGACAGAGATCTACCCCACCTTCCTACCAACCTGGTAGTCCAGGAACAGGACATTATTCTTACCCGGGTTAATGAGCGCCTGTCGCGATGTGCGTTTGATTTTGTTGCCAAATACGAGTTTCCCATCCCCATAGACTCCAAGATGCGACCCGTGGAGCGCCCAGAGGACCGTGAGTGGACTGAATGGGTATACCTCTTGAAGCGTCTTGCTACCAAGCGTCGCATTCCGGCTCGCGTTTTATATAACGGCCAGATCAAGCAGTTTGTCACTATCCTGGAGAACTCCCTGGAGATGAGGCATGCCGCCAGGAACCAGTCCAGACCATTAAAGGATGACCGGAACATCTTACAATTAATATCAGCCGGAATCCAGGTGGCTAAATTACTGCGGGATGCGGACTCGATGTGTTATTTGGACCAGTTATACGTTGCCACGGAGAAACAAATCCAGGAGAGGAGCCATAGCAGCCGCTATCGTTGATTATTTTGGAACCCTTCGAATTTTAAATCCCTCAGGACCAT
Organism: Pseudogymnoascus verrucosus; assembly: GCF_001662655.1. Lineage (NCBI taxonomy): Eukaryota > Fungi > Ascomycota > Leotiomycetes > Thelebolales > Thelebolaceae > Pseudogymnoascus > Pseudogymnoascus verrucosus. Next base: position 131,000 of record NW_017263693.1, read on the forward strand.
GTTTAAATTTGGCATCCAGCCTAGGATTCAGTGGACACTTACTGGAAGGGTCACCCGCCACAGTGACCACAGTGCTCTCATTCCCGATGAGCAGGACCATGCAGGAGCCATTTTGCTACGCCGATATCCCCAAGGCTACGGTTCCATCCAGTGGAGGTGTTATTGGAGTAGCAGTTTACGCGTTGAAGGCGCTTGGAGTATTGGATTTTGTGTGTTGGCCGTTCTGTTTAGCAATATGTGCCGGGGTTGATCCACGGATGGAGATTTTGCTGAAAGGAGCAAGTTGCACATGACGAGACTGGAAGGCGAGTTTATCCATTGGCTGCAGTATGTGTGTGTGTCTTTTTGTACACTTTTAGAGATCGCCCATACCCTAATTAAATCTCGATAAACAAACTGACTGAGGCTTTGTGACCGAAAGTTCATACTGCTGATCTCAAAGGGGCTGAGGATCCTGCATCGCCATCGACGTTGTTCGCCTCATCTGCACGTTTGATGCATTGCAAACACATCGCGAAATGATAAGAGCTATGCGGATGCATAATACCGCATCCGGATCCACCGGTGGGGAATGCAGGGCGGTTTGGATGCAGGTGCATTGATAGGTTTCTGTGCCTCGGTCTAGACTTCATACGTTTATGGCTATAAAGCTCCCACGAATCCAACTCGTGGACAGCTTACTACAGCCTCGCCAATCCTTTTTTTTTTTGGCCGACTTCGAATGACCTGAGTCGCATTTTGAAGATGCCTCTCGCCAGCATATATTGGAGCACGCGTACATAACGAATGAGGGAAAGGGTTGCAGGCAGTGCAGTTTCTAGACGACAAATGTACGTGATGATCATGCAGAGTAATTTATAATACAGAATATATATGCTATTGGATAGTTTGTTTGTCCTGATTAGTCCTCCTGGCGCACTGGTCTACGCCAACAGGGTGGATGGGACGGGCTGTCTAGGCCCTTTGTTCTTTATTCCACGAACGATATTTAAATAAGTGACGCTCATGTCCATGAAAAGGATAAGAGGTAGGCAATATGTGGTTTGTGTTCATACAAAAAGAAAATAGTTGGCTGGTCTTGGCCGAGGCGCGCGCATGTCCTTGGCTTTGCCATGGAGAGGCAAAGACGACATTTGGCCTTATACTTACCAGTATCCCAAGAGCGGTGTCATGAGAGGCGGTTTGCATCATGATCCATTCCTTTAGATATGGCGAGGAAGTCGGGCTTCCCTTGTTGATTGTGACATTGTCAGTAGAGAATGGAGAATTCACAGACGGAGGAGAATTTCTTATATGAGCATTAAGCGAAAAACTGTTAGCGCGGATGATCATGGAAACTGGAGCGATAACACGTGACTGCGATTTTCATACAAATTCAAAATTCTCTCGCTGATCTGGTTCTCTTCTTCTTCATGGTAAGCACGACTAAATCAACCGTCGTCCAGATATTTCCAACTGGCCGATCGGTCAAATTTACGTGCTAGATGATTTTGGAGACGACGAATAATTGGCAATGACTTGTGACCAAACAACCATTGCTGTCGACGACTCCAAACATTTTCATATTTTCTTAACCTTTTTGGAGACCTGGTCTAGAACCTTTTGAGATCGGCGGATAAGCCGCTTCTCCAAGTTGGAGGGCTTCACTTATTGATATAATTAAAATATATTTACAGCTATCCATACCATAGCAATGCTACAATGATATTATTTCTCTATCACAAAATATAGCTGGCGAAGGGTGCAGGTCCAACTAAACTTGCTTCGGTAACACCCGCAAACGGTTCCTCCTGAACCGTTAACCAAACGATAAGGAGCCTCAAAAGGAGTACGTACCATACCTTGGATACGTTGCCGTTTTTGTAAATACGAGCTTCCCCGACAACATTTGCATGTGAATAGGGCGGCAGTTTTATATTTCTTCATTTATTGACCTTTCACTCGCTTTACCTATGATAATTTGCGACCGCCAGAGTACCAACCCACACCACGAAGCCATGTTGTGAAGCCCGATGTTCCAGAGATAAGCCGATAGATGACGTCCACCCCGTCTCCAACGCAAGAAGTGGCACATTGGCCTCCAGGCAATGTCTGAACGATGGAATCGAGAATCGCTTTCCATTGCCAATTCCGCGCCACAAGATAAAGAAGTCCTAAGGGCACTATCGCGATCACCACATCCCTATCATCGACATAATCCCGAACTCCGGCGCGCCAGGCACAATCTGAGCACCACTTCCTCACGAGACCAATCCCCCCGCCCTACATCCAGCCCCGAAAGCTTTGTCGTCGATGGACCGATACTTCATTCCGAGGATCTATACAGACACAGCACCGATAGCGATAGCGGGACAGAAGCAGACGATGAGCACTTCCTCCTCGGGTTGCCGGCACCCCGCTCGCGGCCGCGGAAAGGCTTACGAGGCCTCGAGAGATCGAGCTCAACATCACCAAGTCCTGCGTTATCTGTGGTTGACCTCCAACAAGCCTCGCGGCAACAAGAATACATATCCGATGCCCTGAAGACACTTAAAAATGAGGAGGAACGGCGCTCTCGGGAAGCATGGGAGAAGTTCAGGGCAACAAGGAAGACGGAGGTTCTACGACGGGTTTTGGAGGTTGTTCTTTTGCTTGGCCTGGGACAAATAGTATATTCCGGAAATGGGAGAGTTACAGCTTCTCTATGGAAGAACGGTATGTTTGTGACGGTCTATAATTTGGCAAATACTAATTCCCTTCCAGAGTTTACGTACCAGGCCGCCATCATGGGGTCATTAATGGTGCTCTACCCTATTCGACTATCCTATTATTTGGCTTCTCAAAATTCCTTCAAGAAGTGGCCCTCACTTCGTATCCCGGCGACTTTCGACCCAGCGCCGCTTCTCTACCCCTCCCTTCTCACGAATTTTGTCACCACTCTCCTATCCTGTTCGAACCAGGGGATAGTTCTCCCTAATATAATCCTCGGCATTTCGTCACTTATGCCCGAGTTGCTACCTTCTTTTGCTAAAGGCGAAGATGTTGGTACATTACGTTGGCTTTTGTCTTGTATACCCCTATTTGCTTGGCAGTCGCAGCCGGATCTTCTTCGAGATAAAAGCTTGCTTCCCGAGAATAATATCAGCCCAGAGATCCTGGTTTTGATATGCCCCTTACATCAAGTAACCTGCTCGGTGCTGAGATATTTAACGACAACCAGCCTGTTGGAAACCGAGCTGCAACTTCTTTCTATTTCACTTATTAATATTCTGCTGTTGTCAGCTTCGCCACAAATAGTGATCTTGCAAGCTCTCATGTGGGGAGGGGGGCTGTCATTGCTCATATCTTGTGGCTTCGCCCTTAGATGGGTGATTGCGCTGGAAAGGATTCCAAGATGGAGGTTTAAGCGGAGTGGAAACGCCCTGGGACGCCCGATAAAATCAACATCAAAGTCGATTTTAAAGGAGCCTCTAGGAAAACTGAGCGAAATTCTACACTTCGATCGGCCTCTTACGCTGGACAGCGAGGACGATGTTTCATCGGCGGTGCAGAGAGTCAGGCCAATGCGATTGAAGACAAACCTGACAAAATCCAATACGGTTCAATTTGAGAAAGGCTCAATATCTGCAGTGTCTGAGGAACCAGAAGAGGAGTTCGCCTCCCGTATCGACGGAGCTCTAGCCGATGTGACGAATCGGGAAAGGAATCGAAGAAACACGTTCCCATCGATTCGCTCACCTAAACGCTACAGTGGCCTCACTGCATCGGGTCGAAAGAGGCGATCGGCTTCCTCTAGTCTTCAGGGCTTCTACAATCTTACCGTAGCACAGGCAACAATCCGCAAGGGGCTATATGCAGCCTATGTCTACTTCTGTGTTCTCCTCATCATCTTCGCAGGAGTCCGCACATACGTCGGGAATGTCGCCTTATCTGGCGCTGAACCCATCGGCTGGGCCCTAGCATACATGTTTGGAAACTACCCCTGGCTCCGAATGCAAGTTCTCACCCTAAACCTCGACCACTGGATCCCAGTCCCCGAACACCTCCCAGCCGTCCCGGTAACATACTTCCACGGCCCCTGGATCTCCCAACTCCGCTCCAACATCGGCCTCGCCAACACCCGCCTCCTCATCTCGACCTACTGGCTCGCCATCATAATCCTCGGCCTCACAATCGTCATCAACCTCTCCTCCACCGTCGAAGTTGACACCCGCCGAAAGGTCTTCCACTTCATGATGGTCGCTATGCTCCTGCCGGCCACCTACATCGACCCCACCTTCGCCGCCCTCGCACTATCCCTCATCCTCGCTGTCTTCCTCCTCCTCGACCTCTTCCGCGCTACACAATTACCTCCTCTTAGCAAACCTATCGCTTACTTCCTTACGCCCTATGTGGACGGTAGGGATCTGCGCGGGCCAGTGGTGATTAGCCACATCTTCCTCCTAATCGGCTGCGCAGTACCGCTCTGGCTCAGCCTCGGCGCCGTCACCAGAGCCGACGATGGATGGGAAATCCCAACTCGGGACGTGAGCATGGTATCCGGCGTCATCTGCGTCGGTATGGGCGACGCAGCCGCGTCGCTTATCGGGCGGCGGTACGGGCGGCGCAAGTGGCTGTGGCCTGGTGGCAAGAGTTTAGAAGGCAGTTTCGCATTTGCGGTCGCGGTGACAGTGGCGTTGATGGCGGCGAAGGTGTGGTTGAGGGTTGGTGGGTGGGAGGATGGAGGCGCGGTCGGGGACGGGTGGGGGAGGACGTTGGGGAAGGCGGTGGTGGCTGCGGGGATGGCGAGTACGACTGAGGCGGTGTTGACGGGGGGGAATGATAATGTGGTTGTGCCGGTGGTGTTTTGGTTGTGTGTTAAGGGGTTGAGTATTTAGGGTTTGGTGCTGGATGCACTGGGGGTATATGGAGGGGGGTTGTAGATCAATGGTACTCTAGAAGAGGGTTGGATATAGGGGCGGTGGATTGTTGGCGTCTTAAGGATATAGGAGCTCTTTCACAAGGCTACGAATATATGGGTATGGGCAGTAGATATTATATTGATACCACATAATATGACTACACTTTACAACATACATTTTATCTTCCCCTACAAATCGATGTCTGTGGATATCATATAGCAGCTACAATCACCACCGGATAAACATTCTTCCCGCCCCAAAGCTCGCCCCGCCATACCCATAACATAGCTTTCACCTCAACTCTCCTCACCTCCCCAACACCAACCCCACCATGGGAGGCGACGACTACTCCTCCGCCATCGGCGGCGGCCTCAAGCTCAAGGGCTCCAAACCCTCCGGCATCAAAAAGAAGAAATCAAAGTCCTCCAAATCCTCCTCCTCCACCGCCGCCGCCTCATCTACCTCCACCACCCTCACCAAACGCCCAACATCCGCCTCCCCTGCCCCCGCCAGCACACCTACAGACACCAAAGAAGCCCCCGCCTCCGCCTCCGCAAAAGACGAAGAAGACGCCCTCTGGCGCCAAGTCGAAGAGCGCGAGCTAGAGCAGGATTACAAGACTCCCACTGAGAAGCGGCATGAGGAGATGAGGAGGAAAAGGTTGGAGGATAGGCTGAAGAGGGAAGGGGGGGGGAGGACGCATAAGCAGAGGGTGGAGGAGTTGAATAAGTATTTGAGTGGGTTGAGTGAGCATCATGATATGTATGTTTTGGTCCTTTCCTTGGGGTTGCTTCTGGAAAGGTTGGCTAACGTGGTGATTTACAGGCCTAGAATCGGACCGGGATAACAGGAGGAGGGCGGTGGTTATGTTGGGGGCTGTTTTGCGCTGGCTGTGCGATGGAGTTTGTGGGTGGTTATGGGGTTGAGGGGCGCTTGGGGAGTTTACATGATATTGGGGGATTAAAAAGATGGATAGTTGGGACGAAGCATATCTCAGCATATCAATGGCAAAGGCTCGCACGACGGACAGTACGAAGCAAAGATTTCATGCTGTAAGCAAATATGATTTGTTTCCTCAAATATAAAGTACAATTGCGATTTCCGCTGCAAGACGATGTTGCGTTTCTCCTATTTCCTTCTAATAAAGCACGCCAACCTAACCCAACCATACCCGCCGCCGTTTTCCCACCACGCTATGCTGTAAAGGAGTGTCGTTACATCGTTTTCATGATGATGTCGTTAATTCTGCGCCGTAATCCCATTGCTTATTGAAAAGGAGTGTCCCATCTGATTCCCATTTTTGTGTATTCCCATTGCACTTTGTGCCCTTCTCCGAAAATCTGTGAAACAATTTTGTTCTTCCATTCTCCATAACTCAATTGACAGTCGCCGCGCTGCCCTTGCTAGGCCTGATAGACCATTATCGAGTGACTATAGTATAGCCATCAAGCCGACGAATAAAATAGACCCATACCCTACAGCACCAAGCACATTGAACTTAGACGCCGCATTCCCCTGCAAAGAGGGCGTGACAGTCGGCTCCGCATTCTCCGTAGGTTGGCTCCAAGGAATAACGGTATACGCTGTGATAGTGCTCGTAGTACCGTCAGGACCAACCGTCGTGTATGTAGTCGTCTCAGTCTTCGAGGTGTGCGTCTTCGCCTCTTGCCCTCCCGTTGGGGGAGGAGTTGTAGGGCCGCTTTTGGTCGGAGTACTGCCGGGAGGGGTGGGGGTTGGCGTGGTTGGTGTTCCGGGTGTGGGAGTGGGAGTTGGAGGGTTTTCAGTTGAACTGTCGGTTGGGTTTGGGGTTTCGGTCGGCCCAGGTGGGGTTGGAGTGTCTGGTGTAGTTGTCTATACGGAATTATAGTTAGAGAAGGGTTAAACATTATGTTAACCAAGGGGGTTTACTGACTGGAGGAGGTTCATCCGTAGTTGGGGGCACAACAACAGAAGTGGTGGTCTTCGGCGGATCGGTTATAGAGGTAGTCGTCGTAGTCGTAGTCCCATTAGAATTCTGCCTCTTGACAAGCTCCACCAAACTCGTCGCAGCAGCAGCCTTATAGCTGTTAAGGAACTGAAACGCTGTGTCGTCCCCGCCCTTCTTGCCTGGGTGATATTTATTTGCAATGTACTTCTCTAGCGCATCGTGAAGCTCCGGGTCGTCGGAAATCGTAGACAGAAGCTTGGTGAACTGTATTTCGTCCGCCGTTGGCGCATGGTACCTCCGGACCTGTCCTACGGCCGCCGAGGTAAATGTGACTGCGAAGACAGTGAAGATGGTGAATAAAATGAGGAAATGGCGGAAGGAAGGCATCCTGGTTGAGGTGATAAACGCGGGCAGCTTCAGCCTCGTCGTCGCCGAGAGCGCAGATCCTTTAGCCTCGACCCGACTATTTCGCAGCCCGGACTTTTCGTCGATATACTGGGATTCGATTCCGGGCACCCGGTTTCCAGCTTCTAGGTCTTTCTTCTCGTCAGTGTGAGCCATGACCCCGTTTTGTACGACTCCGAAGAGGAATTGAACAAATAGTGCTGGACCGCAAGAACGGGTGGAATGCTGAGCCCGATTGAACGTGGAGCCAACCAGCAGGGTGGCTGAAGTTCAGCTCGATGTCCGTGCCAGCCTATGAGCGGCCTGATACAGCAGCGTGGTATAGCTGTCAATGAGAACACGGAATAACTGGCAACGGTGATGGGATGATTGAGGAAACAACGCGTGGGGAGGATAGATAAATGATTTTTTAATTCGGTCGAGAGAACAAAGCAAACAAACAAAATCACGGCAAACTCGCTGGAACAAAGAAAGTGGAGGTCGTGGGGGGAGGCTGAGTGAGGGTTCGTCGTATATTGAAATAGTTGCGGGCCTTCGTCTCACTCACCCTGTTTCTAATTGTAGAGGTACCTCCTCGCTCGTAATATTTTTTTGGTTTCCCAGTATCTGTCTGCAGCACAATGGTGTGCTGCTTCGTATACTGTTAATTCTTCCTAGCCAGTAGATATGAACCTGGTATAAGCAGTCCGCGGGAATAGCAATCAAGGAATCCTTCTTTCTCCGGCAGGAAAAAAAGAACCGTGCAAGGGTGAACGAACGAACGAACGAAGGTGAACAAAACAGAATTGATAACGACTGCGTGTCAACGAAAAGGCAAAGAAGAAATAAATCCCGCCGAGCCTTTCAAAGCCTCATATATATCTGCAGCAGCACAACTTCCCAAACCCATCCTATGTCATGACTCCACAAGCTGAACCGAATCGCCTTTCCTGACAACAACAAATTCCGATTCCCGATCCCACAATTAATTCCCCCGCCATCTCCCAAAGCCAAAAGCTGACTTTCGTCATGGCCCTAAAGAATCCACCAAGCAAGGAGCGACAACTTCCTTTCCTATTACCGATGAAAAAGGGCTGGAAGCTTGGTACACCTACCTATCTCCAGCTCAGCATGCACCTACCTCTCCACTCGCCAACCTGCTTCCCTGCCCATGTCGGCGCTCTAGCCCACGCCACGGATGACCCGCCAGCAGAGTCCCAAAAACAGGGCGCTGCATGGCTGATTTGCCGTGCCTGCCGTGAAGATCCATTGGCCTCGAACTCTGATCTTTTCCAACGCTCGGGCGCTTCATAACACACCGCTTCCTAGGTCGACGACGGCGGACAGCGAGTTGTATCGCGAATATTCCTTATTCCTCAACAGCAGGAGAAATAAACTGACCATTAGAGAGTAACTGACCTGTCAGTGAGCGAGAGAGTGCTAACACTGAATCCAGTCTCACCCCTCCCGCTACCTCCCTCGCTGTCCTGTCTCAGCTGTGTTCCTCGCACCAGCACCTCCCCATTGGTCAACAACCACCAACCCACTATCCACCCCCCATCCAGAACCTGTCCTGATCCTGCCCCGCACCTCACCCCATCCAATCGAGCGCTAGACCGTGCGACCCCACCAGACACAACATAACATACATCATGGCTGTGCTTGCGCCGCATCGGGATGAGGGGGGGTTATTATATATTTAGACATGAAACGGAGATAAGCTGCGTTGGCAGTGTCTGGGACGAACCAAAGGGTTGGACCACGCTGCTGCTTTTGGAGTGGTGACAGGTTGGCGAGGGGAGCGGGCTCGTATCCGGTGTTACCAAGGGGACGGGTGGCCGGTTTGGGAAACGGAGCGGCTCGAGGAGTGGGATGTGGTTTGGGGTTGTTTCTTGGGGTGGTTTCCGAGGAGCGAGGTAGGAGCGAGGGAGGCTCTTGCTGTTTCGGACCTGGCGTACTAACTACACGTGCTTTACTGGTCTGACTTGCAAAGGGGTCACATTTCATACATCATAACATCAGGAACAAGGTTTGCGGGTGATGCATCATTGAATTAGAACCTGTCTAATCCGTCTACCCAACCCTTTTTATACACTCATCGTCTTCTCTCTCCAACTAAAAGGGCACAAATCTCGCCCTGCACCTCTTCCCTTCCTAACCCACCTATCTGCAAAAAAGTCCCTCTCTACAACAACCCACAAAGCCAAATCCATCTCCTCCTCGCAGCACAAGCCGGGCAGAAGCCCTGCGCGTGCCGATGCCGGAACCAGTACTCCGGGCAGTTGCGGCCGGGAGTCCTGGAGGTGCGGGAGAAGGAACACGGGCCGGTGGTCTGCGTGATGTGCCCGCAGCGGCTCCAGCTCGTGCCGACCTCTGTGCACATTGTCAGTAGCTGTGAGGGTGGCTGTGTGTGCTGTGAGTTGGAGGCTTACCTGTTTGCTTGTCGAAGGTGTCGAGGAGAAGCGGAGGAGGAGAAGGAGGTAGGTGAATTGTCGCGTTTTTCTTGAGGATCCGAGGAAGAGAAGAAGGGGGGAGATTTCCCGTCCTTAAATACACGACGCGGGCTTCTGGTCTTTTTCGAGTTTTGAGACTTCTCTGGATATATGTCGTCGTTTGGGTGAACCAGGGGGTGGCGGAATAAAGAACATTGTTTAAGAGGAACATGGCTGTTCAGATCAAGGCAGAGAATTGAGATCAGTATGTATCGGGCTTTGTTCATTATCAGTCCTCCTGGTTTTATTGTCTTATTGTCTCTCGTGCGCGGAACATAATACACCAGTCTTCTCCGTTTTTCTTTGATTTCTGAATTTCCGTATATGCCACCTTCGACATTTGAAATATATGCGCCATCAACAAGAATAAAGTAGCTTCATGCCGAGCCGGGGGAGTTGCTCGACGCCATGAGCCGCCGTTCGGCCTTTGTCCAGCAACTACCTGTCTAAACTTCGCCTCCCTGGTTGGTATTGTCTAAACAGCCCCTTTGTTCTCCTTGTTCCCATTGTTCCATGCCATCCCGAGTAATCCCACGGACGCCTCAGCCCTGACTTTGAAGGGCTGTATGTGGTCGCAATAAAGCGTCGGGATGCAGCACCCCCTTTCAAGCTCCCATGATGAGGAAGGACAAGAATTATCAATCCTGCGCATTCGCCACAGGAGAGATACCATTTTGTAAAATGCCTGAATACTCCACTCAACCGTGCTATGACTCCGCATTCTTAACCTCCTTGATTGAAGCTGGTACACTTCCACCATTCTCGACCGAAGTTTGCGTCAGCGGCCGTAATCCAGGGCTTGCAGGCGCGCCATTAGAGCGCCTGGAGTGCCCCGAGTTCACGGAGACATTCCTGCGTACACCGCCAGGATGCCTGGGGTTGTCGCCGCCTGCGCTCGCATTCGACAGCGACCTGCTGATTCCGCTCTTCTTGGTGATCGAAGTCGGCGTCGCGGGTGGCGGGGTTCCTCCCTTCTGCACGTCTTGCACCGTCTTCTCGTCCGCGGCCGTGCCACGCATGCCGATTAGGAAGTGATCCTGGTTCTCGATCAAGAAAACCAAGACATTTTGGTTCAGATGGTACTCTTCTGGAGCCATGTCGTGCTGGGGGTGAGAGAGCATTCCAGGTTGGAAGATAGCGGCCAAGTTGGCCGAGTCCATACGGTTCTCGTCTGACTTGGATGAGAAAACGGCTAATAGATCAAGGATATATAGCAGTAATTGGCGGTTCAGAGGCGGTAGCTCTGTAATTAGTTGTTGATAGGTCTGTATTATGCCATTCGTGTCTTCGGGCGAGACTACTTCTTGCCCCATGACGCTGCGAAGAGGGGCACGGAAACGATCGTATAGATCCAGAGGAACAATCGGCTCTGGAAGCTGATTTAGATAGCGCCGGAGCACATTTGCTGCGTCATGGACGGTGTATCCATCCCAGTCAAGGCCCTTCCCATAGCGATCAGGTGCGTCGAAAATCGCGCGCAATTCCTTGATACGCTTTTCCGAGCCACTCATACGGAAAATCCCCTCAACATTGGTGGCTATATCACAATCAGCCATGAATTCAAAAGTTGCCGGGGAAAATAAACTGACCTTTCTCCTTCAAGTATACACCGCACTTCGCCACAACTATAGGCACATATCCGTAAATATAGCTGTTCCCCTCCGCATCAACCAACGATATCGCGACGTTCGCGTATGTAATACTTTGTCGCAGAGGTACACCAAAAATGCCAGCCGGTTGTTCTGCTTCATGCGATTAGTTAAATGCCTTATTTATAAGAATACACAAATTGCGCAAGTAGCCGCGCTGTAACTGTACAGGCGCCACGGGGAAATTGCCTCGCTGCCACTTGGGAGAACTTGCGCGCGCGAATGAGGCGCAGGACAAGGTGAGGGATAATGGGAGGTTGTGGCTGAGGCTGAGGCAGCTGGTGTACCTTGAGTCTCATGGTTCTTCTGGCTCTTGAAACCCTTCCACCATGACTTGAGGTCTCTCTTCGTTGGGGGCGAGGCTGCTGGCGGAGCAGGGGCGCTCTGATGTGTGAGTGGGAAGTGTCGGAGCGTCTTGGGCTGAGGCTGGGAGTACGGCTGCTGCCCCGATTGCGCGCTGTGGCTGGAGGACATGGCGGCGTTGCTCAAGCTTTGCAGTGAGCAAGAGCTAAGAGCTGAACTATTACAATCGCTCGCAGGTATGAAGAGGATATCGAATGTTGGTGTGTGGCTGGGTTGGCTCTGTCGCAAATTGGAACTTGGCGCTGCTTAAATCTGACCGCCTGTATGAATCTTACACATGCGGGACTGTGTCGCCTGGTGGGAAGATGGCTTAATTATTGGATTCGGAGCCGCGCGATAACGTATAAGGTCGTTCCCCCAAGATTGCGAGGTGTAGAATGAGTGTTTGCGGGGTGGAGAGTCAGTGTCGCGTTTTCCGTGTGCCCGTTGGCGTGGGGTCGGTATGTATGCGACAAGGCGGGAAAGGTTCAAATCAGAGACTGGTTGGGTCGCCGCTGGGTATAGAGTGAGTAGCTGTAGGTGTAAATGGCATGAGACGCTTCCAAATGTCGAGAACGATCGGAGGTATTGGATAGAAAAGAATGGTCTTCCTATTTGTTATTGCGGCTATTGGGGAGAGGTGGAGGAGTAGACGCTGTGGGATAGTAGAAGTTCCAGCCGCTACAGAACTCTTAACCGGATTGGGCGGCTAGAGAGAGACTGGTGGGTGGTAGACGGGTGGTAGTTGGGTGGTGCTGGTGTTTGGTGTAGCGTACCTTAAAAAACGGGCTTTACCGCTTGGGATAGAAGTAGAACCATGAGTAGAAGAAAGGCAAATAAGATATGAGGTATAGTGAGGATATTACGATATTAATTGTGATCGATATGAATGATATACTCATAAGATCGAGCTCAATTATGCCATGTTACATATATATACATATATATATATACTCTGTGCATGTGCAGTAAATGCCTCTGTAAGATGACACTCCAAGGATTAATATAGACATAGACGGCAGAGTTACATTTACCTGCTTGCCTGCTTGCTTGCCTGCCGTCTATATAGACTGTACTCCTATCAGAACATCCCAGTTACCGAACGGTATATATAAATGCATATATAAATAGAAGTATAAAATACAAGGCCACGCATTCGACCTCCAGTTTTGAGGGTGTCGTACCTCTTTAGAAGGGACCGCTTTGAGGGGAAGTGCGTTGTGTTTTGTGGCGGGGTCAACGCAGGCAGACGTGATAACAGGGAAAGCGCAACTGCAACTGGACGCCAAGGCGAGAGAGGAAAGGATTATGAAACACGGAAACACGAACTCATCTGATGTGCGCTGCATGAAAGCAGCATCATGGTGCAGAAATATGAAAAATTTGAAGAAATATGCAGCTTCTGGGGGGAGGGGGGTAACCAATAATACTGCGTATAAAAATGAGTATTCTGAGAGTAAATATATCCCTCTCCTCGTCAATAGAGTATCAAGGAGGGGGGGAGTTGGAGTAACTACACACTGCCTTAGTTGCGGCCTTATTTTTACATTAGTTTCTGCCTTAGTTTCTGCCTTAGTTTCTGCCTTAGTTTCTGCCTGAATGTCAGCCTAAGGACCCCAACCCGGAGACGGAAATACCTATTTCCCCCCCAACCCTCCCATTGGCTCCATTCGCGAGTCCAAAGAGAGAGACCAGCAACTCAAAATGTCCCAGCGCTAGCCGTGGTACGTACCGCTAACTCAGTCCGCGCTAAACTCAAGGAACTACGAACGTTCAAGCTTCACAGGATTTATATCACCAAACAAGCTCACACTACCATCTATTACCATCCCCGACCACGCACCCCTTTACACCACCCACCAATATAATACCCGCGCTACCAATACAGCAATATGGACGGGTAAGCAGTTCACTCAACCTACTACTCTTTGTCGATTGATGTCCTCTCGGGCAGACATGGGCCAGAAAATTACATAGCCGATTCTAACGCCTCTCTCTCACAACAGACTCGGACTCAATGCCTCGGAGCAGCGCGAATTCCAGGCGCGCATGGAGCGCAAGCAGATGAAGGAGTTCATGAACGTACGTCTGCCCTCATCTCCATCTTCCCCCATCGCACCCTCGATTCCCAAGCCACCTCCACCCAGACCATCAAATCCAAACACCTATCCTACCACCGCCATTTATCGTCACCAATACACACATACTAACACACCACCCACAGATGTTCTCCGGCCTCGTCGACCGCTGCTTCGACTCCTGCATCGACGACTTCACCACCAAGTCCCTCATCGCCCACGAGTCCGGCTGCGTCAACCGCTGCGTGCAGAAGTTCATGGCTGGGAGCGAGAGGATAGGACAGCGCTTCTCGGAGCAGCAGGCGCAGATGATGAACAACCCCAAATAAGCGCCAGATATTGGCCCTGGGGAGATGAACGAGAGATAGTGTACGATAGATGTGTGATGTGGGTGTTTGTGTCCGCATATAGATGGGCTGGGATGCCGATTGGGATGTAGGAACACGGGAATGGAGATGGATGGGGTGCTGGGGCTTGATGGGTTGTTGAAGTAAAAAGCACCCGGAGAAGTCGGGTGTCCGATTGGTTGTAGGATAGATATACGTAGAAGTATAAAAACTCTATTTCACGGTCTGAAGGTTCACTTGATGGGTTTCAGTGACTGTGAGGACAGGAGACTTCAAGACGGCTACAGCAAATCGAAATGCACAGAATCTAAAAACACATGTATCATCCATAAACTTAATATGCGTGTACAAACTATGAAGATGATGCACCACAACTCCCAGATGACCCCGCCTGGTCCGTTACGCAACATTCTTTACGCACGATATAAAAACACCAATGTATCTCACACATATTTTCCAACCCCCACGGGGTACCTACCCCCCCATAATCCTCCCTATCAACCCTCATTAAGTTGCGTCAACACATCCTTCAACCCCAGCAATTCATCCACTACCTTCTCCTCCAGCTTCCCCGTCCTCTCCAGCTCCGACTCCCTCAACCCCAACGGCACAATCCGCTGGCTCAGTAATACCCGGCTGCTCAGCCAGTACTCGACGCTCTCCAGCACCGCTGTGGCATCCCACGGTATCGGCAAAACGCCTGACACCTGATTGCGGCAGCTATTCAAGATCATCGTCAGCAGCGCCAGGGAATGCGCCTCTGACAACGTCAACAGCGCCACACGAGTCTCTCTCCTCGGTCTCCCAGGTCGGCGCTCATCATCGCTCGAGTCTAGCGAGTGCTCCGCCTGCTCCAGCAGATTCGGGAACTGGCTCAGGAACACGGCAACCTCCGCCGCGATGCTCGTCTCGAGGCGCGCGAGCAGATTCAGAAGCAAGGGAAGGATACCTCTTGCCCAGATGCTGTAACAGCGTATCGCACCCGCGGAATCGGCAAAGGGCCCGACGTTGGCGCGGCGCATGTACACTGTGAGAGGGGCGGAGGAAAGCAGGCCGAGGACGCCTTCGACGGCGAGTTGCTCGGCGATCTCGGGGATGGTAGAGAGCTCGAGGAGGAAGAGGATGCTGAGCTCGCCATAGACTGGGTCGCCGTCGATGGCTAGTTTGTCTGCCCAGGAGAAGAGGGCGGTGGCCATGCGGGCGGTGCCGTGCTTGGAGAGAATGGCTTGGACCTCGACTGTTCGGACCTCCATGCCTGGCATGAGGAGGCAGTTTTGCAGGATGGCGGTGATGATGGCGATGTCATCAGGCATGATTGTGCCGGATTGCTGGTGGAGGGCCGTTGCTAGGTCTCGGAAGCCTTGCCCGACAATATTATCGAGTATGTCCAAGGCGATAGTTAGGTTTGCTTGGGCGGCTGCGGGAACGGCGTTCAGCGACGAACGGAATTGCTGATCTGACGTGTCTTTCCGTGTGTGGATTCGTAGTAACAGGAAAAGCACCTTTAGCAACGTCCTATAATACTGAGCGGCTTCCGGTCCATCAGACAGGGCCAATTCAAAGGTTGTTTGCAGATCAACAATTGCCCTCCAAGCAATTGGAAGAAGCTCCTTCAACATTGGTGTGTCTGGGTTTGTCTGCAGTAGCTTCTGTAGCAAAGTCAATGCAAAGTCTGCCCGGGTCTGGTTCAGTCGCGAGAATATAGCTTCCGGGGGTTGACTCCTCGTATTGGATATCAGACAGTCCCGAGCAATTTCACATGAGATCGTGGCGACTGATGGGCCAATATCTGCTGTCCCACCAAGGTTGTGGCTGAGCTCAATGGCAAGCATTTCCCAACCACGAAGAAGAGACTAGATTATGTTAGTTGATAGACCGAGTATAGAGTGGTGCAGAACATACTATTTGCGCATCGACCACGGAGAGGTTGACATTGGCCTTTATGAGTTCTTGAATAATGCCGTCGCCCTTCTTGCCTTTCCACGCCTGGTGGAAACATAGCATCTTGTTAGCCAGTTCAATGTTGTAAAAATAGTCTTTTCCAAGCGTTTGGGTTTGTAGTTGGGTGAACTTGAAGCTCTGCAGGTTGCAGCCAGGGTAACGAGCTTCCAAGTTCCTCTTAAGATTGGTCTGAAGTGAGGCATTATAAGCTGGCGCTGCAACCCCACATCGTATGAAATATTTCAGTTTGGGGAGTATATCTTTGACAGGGGCAACATTCCCCGACTGCCGCGAATGATAGAGGTGCATGGCTAAAATTTCAGCGACATATGCAGCCATACGTGCCTGGAATGCGCCCTCGATTGAGCGATCGGTGCTTGCAGATGCAGCCAGTGCCTCGAAGCCACTAACATGGTCCAGCAACGCTGTGTTGAAGTCTGAATTCTTCAGAGCGTCTTTCATAGCCCATGGCCAGTAGTTTTGAGCCAGAGAAATAAATTGTAGAATAGCCAGAGCTCGCGGCATGGGGATTTGTTTGATGTTTGATAGCTCCCCTAAGGCAATGCTTATCAGAGATTTCGAAGTCGCGGCTGCGCCGTTTGCGTTTCCTTTCAAGTTATCACGGGGGTTTTTACCCGTAAGAAGATAAATGGCAAACCACTGCTGGCGGTTGCTAACAACAGCAGACAGCAAGTTCCATATCGGAATAACGTGGTCGTCGCTGTTTAATGGCTTTCCTAAATTCAACAGCATGTGAAGGAAGTTTTTTGATGTTTCTTGTCCAAGGTGAGCAAGTAACGAAGGAGGCTCTCCTGTGTTTGCAGATGCAATAATTACAAGTTCCTCGAGTAGAGTTGTAACAGGCAGTCGATAGGCCCAATTGACAGCGTAAAGCCTGGCAATGAGCGGTGAAACCTTGAAAAGTTGGCCTTCCAACTGAGAACCTGATCGTTGAAGTAGCGTGCCGACTTTTATCAAACTCTTCGTGAAGCCGAGGATCGACTTTACTTGTGCAATCCATAGTATACGATATTGGTTCCGGACCGTCGACTCTGGAGTTGCGAATCCGTCCAGAAAGCCTCTGAATAAAGATTGGAACCGGAGAAGACCTGATGTTGGCGATAGGAAGGTTTCCACTACTTGACTTGCTGCTGGGCCCAGTGATGACGAAAGGTTTGAACCAGAGGATGGATCCTCTCCAATACCATAGTTGTAATGCAGCAACTTATCGAATATAGATGAAATATGTTTCGACAATAAGAGGCGTTGCTCGGGGATCGCATAACGCCAATTGCAGGCACTTTCAAACACCCCAAGAAGAGTTTTGGAATACGATGCGGTGACCTTTGAAAGAACGTGATCCGGGACGCCAGTTCCTAAATCATCGGTGCTACCCGTCTGTGCAGTAGATTTCAAGCCGCCTTTCCGAAGGACAGCGTGTGTGACCAGGTCTTCGACTAACGCTCCGAAGAGATGGACGGACGATAGTAAGAAGTCAAACTTTGCGTTTACGAACTCAATGCCAGACAGTATCGTAGTGAGACGACCACTGCGGCCCTCCTGGTCAAGCAAACCTGAGCGAGCGATCAAGGGCCATACTCTTCCTGGAAGAACAGGCACCAGCGCGTGAATGAATTGAACGCAGGCATTGAGAAGATCTAGGTTTGCTTCAGAAGCTGACCCGCCGGCTTGCCGTTCCAGCTCCTCTTCGAAAATTGAGAAAACAACCAACACGATATCGCGGTTGCGATCGAGGCCGTCACTGGCTTGCTCAAGTATCCGATGGGCTGCCCCGTTCGAGTCGCCTGTCCCGCCATTCGACTCATTTATACGGATGCTTGTTCTGACAAGAGTGGCCAAAATCGAAACAATCTCAACGAGATCTTCTTGAGAGGCAAGCTGGTCTTTTATGGCGTCGACATACTCTCCAGCACCCATTCCAGCCTCGAGGAGTTTACCCAAGTATTTCAGACCTGAGTACTCGTAGAACCACACAGCGACTCTAGGATTGCGTTCCGAAACAATACGTCCTTGGGTGCCAGCTGGAATGCAAAATTCGTTTGTAATTTGTTCCATGCCAGTTGAGACACCGCCCGAACCCGTTCGCCTATACATCAAGCTTAGGTTCGCACGAGGCTTGAATAGCATTACGCTGTCGGTTAGTTCGACAATATTCAAATTCTCTTCCTCCTGTGTAGTCTGGTAGTCTCGGAAGTCGTGCGGCAAAGCAAACATAAAACATGTGAGATTGTCGAGAGACTGGACGGCAGCAGGCGTGCCATCATCTGCCTCGTACTCGCAGCTTGAAATTGCACGGATGAACCTCAAGAATGGAAGGCTTTCGTAAGGGTATCTCGACGCTGATGCAGATAGGAACCTTTCCACGAGGTAATCATCCTGCATGAAATATGTGACGGGATTTTCATCAATCCGAGCAGAGTGAAACGTGTTCTGGTTCCAATAATCAGTGGCGCCTGTCAGGCACGACAATGCTGCAGATACAACTTCCTCGCCGTATTGGACCAGGGGTGTAGTGCATCGAATAACGTCCAAGATAATAATCCGTATCCTTGAGTCGAAAATGTCCGCCAGGTCCTGCCCAGAGCTTGCGCCAAACGTGGTTGCCAGCATTGATAATACATTAAAGACTTTGATCTGGTCTACCGCACAGACTGCCAAATAGTGTATAGGGCTTTCCTTTTCATGTCCGGTCATGATAGCAGCTATCACTTCCGCAAAAATTCCAGTATCAGCTGTCGCGCTCGGTCCAGTTGAAGAATTTAACCCATAGTTTTCGTCGTCATCTTCCGTAGCCTCAAGGGCGCGGGATCGAGCTTCATCCTTCTTTCTTGTCAAGTCTTCCATGGCGAATAAAATAAGCGCCCATGCGAGAATTGCCGGACTAGCGATAGTGGACACATTGGATGCGGACATGGAAATTACCTCGTGTATTTTGAGGATAGTCTCCAGGTCCGTAATATATGATGGCGTGCCGTCCTCGGTCTCTGGGGCCTCGGTTTGGCCTTCATCGTAAATCTGCAACACCATATTTTGGCAATCAAGCATTGATAGTGATACTACCGATACCAGCGACTGGATTGAGGACGTAAGAGTGAGTAGCGAAGGATCGGGGTGACTAAAGTTTTCAAAGAAGCCATAAGCAGACATAAATTGAAACCATTCGAGCACATTTGCACCCGAACGAGTGTCTTTCCGATAGTCCAAGATCAACAGAGTGATCTCCAAGGAGTGCACTGCCTCAATAACTCGGCCTTGGAGCCACTCAGATTCGACGTTCGGTCGACCACCCTCGCATTTGAACCACCCGCTTCCATCATTAAGGGTATCAAAATTCGCCTTTAGGGATGTGATAGAGTAATGCAAGAACCTTTCCGGGTTCTGCTCCTGTGATGTGACAAAGGCTTCTGCCACGCGATCTATCCATGTCGTTTCAGCGTTAAGGCCCTTGCCTTTCGATTCAAACGTGCGGAAGCCGACATGGAAAATCAATTTGCTGCACGCTAGAATACTCTGGCGTTCCGTGAGATATAACTGAACGGCGCGAAGTCGTCTATCCTCGTCTGAATCTGATTTATTTCCGCCCGCAGCATTCTTCGCCGCGCTGAGCGCAAGAGATAGAAGGTTCGAAGACTCGGTGTTGATGTTCCCAGCAGCTGTCTGGAGGCTGACGGCTTCCTCATTCGAGAATTCGCTTTTGAGTTGCGCTGCTGCCCGGGATTGGTATTCCAAAACGATAATCCTCAACGCCGAAACCTCATCGATCTGAACCTCTTTACTGAGCCAAAGCGCATCCTCCTTTATTTTGTTGATATCGTATTCGCAATTGCTAGTTGGAGCAACATTGATAGCAGCTGTTTTGGTTTCGAAGGCAGCTTTGGTGTTGGATTGCGAGAATGAAAATGGGTGAAAAGGTCGCGCCAGCAATTTTTGAACTTGTGTGTCACTAAAAAAGCTCTCTAAATGGGAATCCGATGTCCCAAATTTATCAAGGTGCAAGAGGCAGGAGTATGCTGCCCCCCAGGAGCTACGATGAAGTCAGTATGGGTGGGTTTTGAGTTCGAAGAGTTTGGATAGGCATACATGAGGAGCTGTTTGTTGGATAAACATTCCTCCAACGGGGGGAAATAATTCGACTCATTATTTGGCACCATTGCTATCGGGCACAGCAATGTATGCTGTGCAGGAGCAGCATGGCATGGAGCTTCAAAAAGCTCTTCGATGTCTTGATAGGGTCGCAAGTGCTGCGCGGCTGTTTATTTGGCGCGTCGGGAAATAGTGCAACCGCGTTTACAAGGGACCCTAGGGTGCCGAACTTGTGGTGGGTGAATGTGGGGGCGAATGACTCTATCGCTAGAGGGCTACAGCTAAATAATATCTCGGGACAATTGCCTTCGATAAGAATACCACATTTACTCAACACCAGTACATGACCCAAACTCTTCTCTCAAGCCGGTTTTAGGTCGCCGGCCACTCGAAGAAACTGTGCGAGAAACTATTATAAGATCAACATGCCTTCTCTTGAACTGATCGACCATTCCCCCCACGGGCACGCCGCCGTGGCGCCGCTCGAAAATGCTTCCAACCTTATTATGATTGATAACTACGATTCTTTCACCTGGAACATTTACCAATACCTGGTGCTCGAGGGCGCAACAGTTACAGTTTACCGCAATGACAAGATAACTGTGGAGGAACTCGCTGCTAAGAAGCCAACGCAACTGGTCATCAGCCCTGGCCCAGGTCACCCAAGCTCCGACTCCGGAGTTAGCAGAGATGCTATTAAGCATTTCGCAGGAAAGATTCCTGTTCTTGGGGTCTGCATGGGACAGTAAGTATTGACATTGGCAATTTATACCTATGGAAAACTGACAATTGGCAGACAATGCATCTTCTCCGTCTTCGGCGGTGAGGTCTCGTATGCAGGCGAGATTCTCCACGGAAAAACGTCGCCTTTGCGCCATGACTCCAAAGGGATGTACGCGGGACTTCCACAGGACTTACCTGTTACACGATACCACTCGCTAGCCGGAACACATCCGACTCTACCGGAGGCCTTGGAGGTGACGTCCTGGATAGCGGGCCCAGATAACAATGACGGGAAAGGTGTCATCATGGGTGTGCGTCACAAAGAGTACGTCGTAGAAGGAGTTCAGTTCCACCCGGAAAGCATCTTAACTGAAGAGGGCCGGGTTATGCTGAAGAACTTCTTGAAGATGCGTGGTGGTACATGGGCAGAGAACGAACGGCTTCAAAAAGAAGCTGCGTCCAAAGCTACACCGCCTGGGGTCGCCTCTTCCCAGAAAGAGAACATTCTCGACAAAATATTCGCCCACCGAAAGGCTGCTGTCACTGCACAGAAGCAAATCCCATCCCAGCGTCCGAGTGACCTCCAGGCGTCTTATGATATGAACCTTTCCCCACCAAACATATCATTTGTGGATCGGTTGAGGCTGTCCCCATACCCACTATCTCTCATGGCTGAGGTTAAACGGGCGTCTCCTTCGAAGGGTATAATATCCATTTCGACGTGTGCGCCTGCCCAGGCCATGGAGTATGCACTTGCTGGGGCGAGTGTTATTTCGGTACTTACGGAGCCCGAGTGGTTCAAGGGGAGTATTGACGATTTGCGTTATGTCCGCCAAGCGCTGGAAGGCATGCCTAATCGACCAGCTATACTCCGAAAGGAATTCATCTTCGAGGAATACCAAATACTCGAAGCAAGACTTGCCGGGGCCGATACTGTGTTGCTCATCGTGAAGATGCTGGACGAAGCCACCTTGCAAAGGCTTTACTCATATTCCCTGACTCTAGGGATGGAGCCATTGGTTGAGGTTAACACCGCAGACGAAATGAAGGTGGCAGTTGACCTTGGAGCTAAGGTTATAGGTGTAAATAACCGAAACCTGGCAAGCTTCGAGGTTGACTTGGAAACTACGAGCCGTCTCATGAGCCAAGTCCCAGAGACAACAATCGTATGTGCTCTGAGTGGTATTTCTGGGCCTCAAGACGTGGCGTCTTATCAGAAGAATGGTGTTGGAGCTGTTCTTGTTGGTGAGGCGCTTATGCGGGCGAGTGACAAGCCCAAGTTCATTGCGGAACTCCTTGGAGGCTCCCTTGATGCGCCTACGAACGCGCCAGAACAGCCCCTTCTGGTTAAGATCTGTGGAACACGGTCTGCCAAAGCCGCTGCAACGGCGGTTGCAGCTGGTGCAGATTTTGTTGGCATGATACTTGTCCCAGGCCGTAAACGCACTGTCACTGAGGAGGAAGGACTGGCAATTTCTGAGGTGGTACACAAAGCGACGCCAAGGACTGTCAAGACCAATTCACAGATCAAGGCAACTGCGGGCTCTGATTTCTTTGCCGCGGCGGCATCTACTTTGACATCTGCGCGCCCTCTACTAGTTGGTGTCTTCCAAAACCAGTCGCTTGAGGAAGTTTTGAGACTGCAGAAGTTGTTTAGCTTGGATGTTGTTCAACTCCACGGCGATGAGCCATTGGAGTGGTCGAAACTCATCCCCGTCCCGGTCGTTAAGAGCTTCAGGCCCGAACAGGTCAACATCGGCTCCAGAGGCTACCATGCAGTTCCATTGCTTGATTCTGCAACTGGCGGATCGGGTGAAAAGTTGGATATGAGCAAAGTTAGGGAAACCCTGGAGAAAGACCAAGGGCTTCGCGTGATGCTTGCTGGTGGTCTGAACGCTGATAATGTTGTGGGGGCTGTTCGTGAGGTTGGCGAGTTGAGCAGCAGGATTATCGGAGTTGATGTCAGCAGCGGTGTTGAGGAGGGTGGCGCTCAGGATCTTGATAAGATCATATCCTTCATCAAGGCGGCAAAAAGTGTTCGTTGAGTAAAGGTGGAAGGAATTCTTCAGAATGTCTTTATGATCCAATGATTTTAATACCACAAAAAGTTCAACCGTCTTCTGAGGTGCCATGTGAAATTGCCATCGACAAAGTTCTTCCTCTTCTTCACCCTAACAAATATATTCGGACACAAGTAGGTCGATTGCAGCCGCACACTCTTCGTCCACAGCATTCAGACAGAACCTACTCTTCTCTTTGAGACTTCGTGTAGGTTCCAAGACAACCAGAGATAAAGTGCAGCTTCCTTATACCTTCAACACGGGCGTCTTCTCAGTTTACTCACTTCATATTATATACTTGGGCACCTCATTATTTCATACTCACTTAACTCTTCACTCTACATCACTCTCTTGAAGACTGCTCGACTAAATTCGTTCCGTTTTAAATAATTTACAACCTCGGTCGAGATCAACTACCTCACCGAGCAACAGTTTCACCAGTACGATAAAATGGCCAAGAAATCAGCAGTACCGCCAGCAGACAAAATCTTCGCCGGCAAAGTCTTCGTCCTGCAAGGCGATTTCGGGCGTTACCCTCGAACTCACCTAAACATCGCCCGCCTAATCGCCGGCCACGGCGGCTGCGTCGACAGCACAGTAACAGACCGAACAACCCTCCTCGTGACCACCATCGATGAGTTCCACAAGAGACCCCCCGCGGGTAAGTTTTGTCTCCATTTTCATTTTCATATTCATTTCATTACTTCTCATTGACCGCCTCCCTCTGACTTTCGGTCTCTGGTTCCAGTCGAGAAGTCCATTTCAATGGGGAAGGCGAGATGCAGAATCGTTCAGTGGGAGTATGTGGAGGATTCGATCTTTACCAAGAATGGGAAGCCGAGGGTCATTTCGGCGAATTTTCATGAGATTCAGAGTGTGCTGAAGAGACAGAATCGGCTCAGCGAGGCGAAGGCTATTTACAAGAAGAAGTTTATTGAGGGTGCGAATTCTATGAAGGGATTGGCGGATCCGGGTAGGTGGTTTTTTTTATTTCCCCTTTGTTCCCCTTATTCTTTCTCCATGTTATATTCAAATAAAGACTAAATGTTTTTATTTCCCCTTTGTTTCCCTCTATTCCCTTTTATTCTTTATCCAGGTTATATTGAAATAAAGTGTACATGGTCGACAACTATTTCCTAATTTCGCGTTTCTATTGCTAGTTATCAAAATCATGGAATTCCAAGGTGATCGCCCAAGAGGGAGAAGCACAATAATTACAAACCGAGACTAACAATCCAGGCCTCCACCACGTCTACCTCGACACGACCGGCTTCAAATATCTCGTGGTCCTAAGCCGTCTCACAAAAGTCGACCAGAAAACCAGAGTCGAGAAATACACCCTCCTCGTACGTCCCCCTCCTCCGCTCCCCCCCTCTCCCCCCCTCTCCCTCTTCCCCCTCCCTCTCCCATCCCCGTCATATCTTCTAACGCCCCCTCCAGCTCTTCGAATCCAACGCCTCCCCCTACACCTACACCGTGGGCATAAAATTCAACCGCCCCGGCCACGCCACAACCTACATCAAAGAATACATGGTCCCCTCGACCTTCGACGTTGCCTTCCGGCAGTTCCGCAAGTTCTTCAAGATCAAAACGGGGATTGAATGGGATTGTAGACTTGATGGCCCGGGGGCGGGGGAGGATGCGTTCGTATATGTGCCGCCGGGGAGGGGGGAGCCGAGGGGGGTGATGCCGAAGGATTGGAAGGAGCCGGTGGTGGGGAAGGTGGGGGGTGGAGCGGGAGCGGATAGGGAGGGGGGGAGCGGGTGAGGGTGGGAGGCGGGGGGGTGATGGGGGTGATGGTCGTCGAGGAGAGTACGATGCTGTAGCGGGAGGGGGGGTTTTTTTTTTTTTTTTTGCAAATCTAGAGTCAAGAGCGCTTGCTGTGGTTGGGGGTATTATCAAGTACTCGACAGATTTCTTTCTGGTGGGGAAATGGGGTGTCTGCATCGCTTTATGGGGGAACTGGATTTTACAAAGTTGAGAATGGGATATGAGCTTAGCAACAGCATGGAGAAGAGAAACAGCATAATTAACAACGCCCAAATCAATATTCAATCAATTCCAGTTAATCCCAATAAAAGCCAAATTATAACATATTCAAAAACCATCGTTCTCAATTGCAACTGTTAACAATAACATAACATATTTTTTACGCCCCACCCCCAGTCATCAACCATACCAAGTTGAACCCCCCAAACCCCCCCAAATCCCCCAACACTTATGCCTTTACCTCCCCCAGCGCCGCCCTCCTCCACTCCCAATAATTCTTCCTCACCCCATCATACTTCTCCCCCAACAACCTCAGCGCCCTATCGGCCCTCTCCTTCTCCCCCTTCTCCGCCCACACATCAGCCAAAAAATCCAACGCATGCGAGCTCCTCACCTCCTCCTCCGCGTCTCCAAGTTTAACAAACTCTCCCGCAAACCCCTCCTCAGACTTCAACTCCCTCCCCCCCTTCCTCAGCACGCCGCGCAGGAAGTTCCACGGACTCTGGTTCTGCGGCGCAAGATAGATCGCGTTCTCCGCGACCCTAATCTCGCGGTCCAGGATCTCAGCCGGGATTTTGGGATCAACCTCCGTAGCCTTGGACCCCTCAGTCGAGTTCCCCGGATCCGAAAACACGAGGAAGAACCGATGCGACCAGGCGGAGTTATTCCTCACATCCTCCTCAATCAACCTCTCCACCGCTCCCAGCTCCCCGGGGTCCTGACACTGACTCGGGAACAAATCCAGTTTCCTCACGAGATATTGGCGGTATGACCAAACATGGTAATTCTTGCTATCCTCCGCAAACATCTGCGTCAGGAACGCGATCTCCTCCCTCGCGAGCTCTAGCACCTTTTCGCGATCGGCGGAGATGGTGGGGTAGAGGTTATCGATCAGGAGCTGGCGGTGGTGCCAGATCTGGTAGTTCTTTTGGTTGTTAAGCGCCACTTCGTTGAGCCAGGCGAGCTCGTCAGAGAGAGTGAAGGTTAGCGCGAAGAGAGTGCTCGCCCGGTAGAGCCAGACGGTGTAGTGGGCGGGGTTGAGGCTGATGATGTGGGATGTTAGTGCTAGGGTGCGCGGGGAGTGCTCTTTGGATGCCATGACGGCGCGGAGGTAGGCGATGGCTGTTGTGACGAGTTAGCTGGGTTGGGTAAAAAGTGTTGGGGGTTGGGGAGGGAGACATACCTTCCGCATACTCGTCGGTGTAGGCAATTGCTGCTAATGGGTTCTTCCCATCGTCTTGTGGAATGGGCGTCACATCATCCCAAGTCGGATCTCCCTCATATCTGCCAACCTGCTTTCCCGATTCCATTTTAACAATCTCAGCTCTGCGCTTCTGTTCGTCCAGCCTATCTTCTTCCGTCAAAGGTCGTAGTGTCTCCTCGTTGACCTTCTCAAAATCCAAATCCGTAGTTTCCGGCTCCCAGATGCACTTCTTGATATAGTCCTTGTCGGCGCTACTCGGCTCCGTACTAGGTTTGTAATGCTGTTTCGCCCACTTCTCTCTAAAGGTCTCACTCTCCCATTTCAGTATCCTCAGTTTCTCCTCGTCCTCCTTCCACGCCTCGTACTGCGGAATCGTATAATCCTCGATATTATTTCCCCTCCTGTCTTTGCCTAGCGGATATGGCTCCGGTAGTGGTTGTGAGATCTTGAGCTGGTCAACAAGCTTTAGGAAATCCTTCTGTAGTGGTGCGCTCCAGGTTGTGTAGGCCTCAGATTCTAGCAGCGCAAACGTAGAGTATGCAGTCTTTTCCGCAGCCGTGAGCCCGTCCCAGCCTTTCGTATCATGCAGAACCTGTAGAGGCCTAGAAGCAAGGTATTCCGCACGTCGCTTTTCGCCGATAGTCTTGTACTCTGTTGGCGGAGGTGGTTTTGAAGCCGCTTGCTTTTCTGTAGAAATTTGGACCGTTAGAGCTCATAGTCTACGTCATAGCTTGTTGCGGATTACCGAAAGGCCCTTGGAAAGTGCTATTTCGGTAAAAGAGTATGGATAGAAGTGGTACTTACGGGATTGTTGCTTGCCCTTGGGAGCCATCGTTGCTGTTGCGGGGGATGGCGGGGTTTATGTAGGAATATTGAGGTGAGGTGAGGGACGTCGCGAAGTGCGGTAAGGGACAATGCTAAGAGACGGAAGCTACCAGAGAGCAGTCAACTATCACATTTCAATGCAACCACTCAAAGGCTCGAATTATACCAATTGCGATGGGATTACGTTCTTGTCTTTACGATTACCATTGTTCTCCCTGGAGCAGATTTATACCTTGCTTGGACGGCAAGGGATTGCGCCTCACATGATTTAGGGGATCATATTGTGGAAGAATTGTAATTATTGTTTGCTATGAGCTCGCGCTGCATTATAATCATTATTTACATCTGTAAGACTGTTAATACACCCCCCAGATGATTGTTTTAGACCCCATTTCCCATTAATTAATTCCCATCCACCCTCCAGAACTTCCAGCTCTCCCTTTCCCCATCCTTGCCATGCACACCCACCAGCCTCTCAACGCCTTCATTACCCACCGCATTCAAGAACTTCTCCTGGTCGATCTCGACACCCCCCTCATCATCCTCGTCGGTCCCGTTCTTCAGAACCGCGGGCCACAGAACTCCAACGCCGTCGCCGCCGAGCGTGGTTTCGAACTTCTCGTATCCTTCATCATCAAGGTCTTGCTCCAGCTGACGAAGCCTCTCCTTTGATACATCTGGTTTCAGAAGCGTGATGGCGCACCCTCCGCCGCCAGCGCCAGTGAGCTTTGTCCATCCAATGCCCGCATGATCGACCAGCTCTCGTACTCTCTCAAGTCTGGGGTGCGAAACACCCAGGGCAACGAGTAAACCATGGTTGATAGTCATCATCTTGCCCAGATGCGCCTGTCCAGCCTCCTCATCGTCATCGTACTGCTCGCTTGTAATCAGATTCGCCGCGCTGATGGTGACCTGATCGATCGCGTTTAAGATCGCTCCAGTGACTTCGGGATGCACCTTCTTAAGATCGCCCACCTTGGCAACCTCGGCCTTCGTAGACTTAGGCTGCTTGGTATCGACTAAGAGGAGGGGTAGCTCTGGGAAGTTCCAGAGCGGAGTGACGACTGGTGGTTTGCTGTAGTCGGAGCGCTGGAAGACGACGGCTTTTCCTTGCGTCGCGACGGTGTTGTCGACGCCAGATGGGTTGCCGTGAATGCACATCTCGCATACGAACGCCCATCTGTTTATTCTTTCGACCTGGAGGAGGGCTTCCGCAGTAGGCTGGTCGGGGTGAGGGCCAGAGAGTGTGCGTATCTGGAGAAGCAGAGCAGACGACAGGCAAACAGATATCGAAGCGCTGCTTCCTAGCCCTGCTCCTATTGGTAGGGTTGATCGAAGTGTATATAGGCAGCCGTTGAATGATTGCGATCCAAGCGAGAGGAAAATATATAAGAATGCGGAGGCTGAATTTTGGTGCACCTTGCGAACTTCATCTGGTGCCCCTGGCGAGACATTGGCGAGGTGTGGCTTCATGGCAGCGACAAGCTCGGGGTCGAGCTCTGTCACCAGGTCGTAGTAGTACTTCTTTTTTGAAGGGTGCGAAAATGTGCTCCATGGGAGGTCATCGATGTTCCAGGTATGTGATAAATTGATGTCTGGGAATCGCAGAGAGATTGTTCGCCTCGATTTTGAAAGGGATGTCACGAGAAGGTATGAACGGAGAGAGATCGCAGCAGCTATAGCGGCCTGGTACGTAGTGTTAGAAATATGTGTGTTGTCAGTAGTAAGTTGAGACGAACCTTTCCATGCACCACGGCGTGTTCCCCAAACACAATAACTTTTCCAGGTGCAGAAACCATGAAAGCAGGCATCATGGGAGAGGAAGCCTTGCGGCCATGTACCGTGCGACTCTTGGGCTTCCCCCCATCGCCATTGATCTGTACACGTCTCACACCCTCTCCCAAGTCCTCGAGGTTGGAAGGCATATCGGAGGTAGGGGATAGCGAGGGAGTGCTGGAGGTGGGAGTAGTGATGATGTGACTAATTGAGCTTGATCTGGAGGAGTTTCTGCGGGGTCTGGTCTCCAAATATCTGGTAGAGTCGCTGTTCATCATCTCACAACCTGCATGGCGTGAAAGGAGGTCGTCGTTGTGGTGGTAGAGGTGGTGGTGGTGGGGGAATTTTGGGGGTGGGAGTAAACTGGGGAAATGGCAGATGGGGATGTGTGATGGGATGGGATGAATCTTTGGGTGTGGTCATCTACATTTGGTTAAGGCAGGCTCGAATCACGGCGGGTGGAATATCCGGTCATCTGGGGGTTCTCTAGTGGTTCTAATTGGGGACTCGTCAATTGGCCCCAGCGCATCCCAAGCCTCAGTGCCTGGCATTGGTAGCGCGTCGTACTTGTGCCCCTAAGGGATTAGCGGATTAAATAGGACCCGTCCCCTAGAACAATGTGACCGATGTGACCGTTGTGTGGTAGATTGGACGGAAAGGGCTGGGATGGGCTGGGATAGGCTGAGGAATGGCTGGGATTCAGTGGCAAGGTGCCGACGATGCGGTCTCAAATCTCCAAAATACCCCAATTACTGTACATCCCGCCACCAAAAAGTATCGTGCGCCAATACTCCAATTGTGGTTATTTCGTGGGGTAAGTAAGTCATGAACCTAGGAGGGACAAAGGGACAAAGGGACACAAAGGGACAAAGGAAAATCTACCGCCACCAAACCAAAAACTCATTCCAGAGTCTTCAGCACCAGAAGGGATATTCAAAGAAACCAATATGTGGTTGCAGCTTTACGCTTTAAAGCATCGTGAGGTTCCTCTCTCTGGTGTTTCTGGCTGTATCTGGTGTATCCGGTGTATCTGGCGTTAAATATCCAAGTATTACAATGATGGGCGCCCTACAATAGGATGAAACTTTAGTGGCAATACTTAACTTTACGATCTACTCCTCTAACTAACTCCGTGGACTCCGCTGATTCCGTAGACTCCGAAGTATGTATGTACTGTACTGTACATTCCGTCCCACTCTTGGATAATCAATCAGAGTCAACCAACAAAGCCGCTCCGGCACCGCCTCAGGTACGACGCGTAAACTTGTGGGCTGTGTCAGTCATGTCGGATGCACGACAGTGAAAAATGAACTGTTCATTGTTACACATATTTTGCATATTTGTCTTCCTGCATCATTTTTTAATCTAGAGACGCATCAGCGAGGACGACATAACGAGTTATCCCATCCGATGATAGTCTTACCCCTGAAGCCCGTTTGACAAGCCAACAAAGATCCGTCTCACTTGAGCCGTCCCCATCACCACCGCCACCCGCCATGCCCGCCGACGCCCCTCCGCAATTCACGCTTTTCCCCCTCCTCCCGGCAGAACTCAGGGTCAAGATATGGCAAACTGCCCTTTTCGAGCGCAATTCCATCGTGGAACTCCGCGTTATCAACGATGCGATTATCCCTAAATCGCGCCCTTCTATCGTTCTTCGCATTAATCAAGAATCAAGATACGAGGCGTTTAGGGCTTTGAAGGCTCTCTCAGACAGTCTGTCCTTCTCTAAAGATGGGGAAGCACAGAACCAACTGTATCTCTTGCCAGAACGAGATACCATCTACTTCAGCAATGACTATCAGTTCGTAAGCCCATCGACCGTTCAGTGCAAGATGGCAGGTATGGCGGGGACCCTGTCGTTACTTGCTGCATCCTTGTCCGAGATCGAGAGGGCCAAGATCCAGACTCTGGCTATTGACATTTACGAGTGGTCAGAGGTTGACCACATAAGGGAGATACTACAACAGCTCATTCCATTTGAAGGGTTGAAGACTCTCGTTGTAGTGATGAGGGATCCGGTGGAGGAAAAGAAGTCCGGCGGTGGCGACAGGATATTTGTCGACTGGCCTTGGAGCCAGAGAAAGCCAGCCTACGACCTACAGACGAAGTTATGGAAAATGTCTAGGAGCACATTACGATATAATCCCCAGTGGAAGGAACCTGTTGTACAGTTGGTATGCCTAGGAGGAAACTGATGGACACTGGAATAGTTTTTTTTACTTCAATGATTCCCCAATAGATAGCAAGCTTAAATAAATGTATTTTTGGATTTCAGGTACAAGACTCCACCCAAGACCGGGCAAGCAAGGCGCGCTCGGTAAACGCCTTTTGGCGCGCCACTTAGCCGTAGAGGACATGTTGCCGTCCCGCCGACGCGCCTGGGTTAAGCTTGATACAAGAAAAGGTGCCCCATCGTGAAAGCACCCTTCCTTCCATCATCACGACACCGTCAAGATGGATATTCTACAGGTATCTTCTGCCGCCCACTCAACTGACTTTGATGGGCCATGCTGATAAATTGTAGCGCCTGGCACATTTCTTGGATAGGCCACTGTTCCCATGGAAGAAGCTTATAGTGGGCTTCTCCCTTGCACAGTACCTTTTCGAAAGCTACCTCTCCCTCCGTCAATACCAGGTCTTGAAGAACACTAGACCACCCAAGGTTCTCTCCAACGAGGTCTCCCAGGAGGTCTTTGATAAATCCCAGGTTCGCCCGCTCCACCCCACTTGCAATTTATCACCATGCTAACCATACCCGAAGGCATACGGACGCGCAAAGGCGCAGTTCAGCTTCGTCTCTTCTCTCTACGGCCAAATCCAAAACACTGCTTTCATCTACTACGATATTCTCCCGAAACTCTGGACCTTGACTGGATCATGGCTCCTTCGATTCGCACCGACCCGCTTCTCCGGCGAGATCTCTCACTCGATCGTCTTCGTCCTTACATTTATCATCATCCAACAAGTTCTTTCGCTACCTACTTCGATCTACAGCACATTTGTCTTGGAGGAGAAATTTGGCTTCAACAAGCAGACGCCTAAGGTCTTCGTTACCGATATCTTGAAATCTCAGATGCTGGCGTTCATCCTTGCCCCACCTATCCTTGCCGGTTTCCTCAAGATCGTCCAGAAGACTGGCAACCAGTTCTTCTACTACCTCTGGCTATTCGGAGCCGCACTCCAGGTTTTCATGATCACCGTCTACCCAATCACCATCCTGCCACTCTTCAACAAGCTCTCGCCTTTGGACCCAGGAGCACTCAAGACCGGCGTCGAAGGCTTGGCACAGCGCCTCAACTTCCCTCTCAAGGAGCTCTACGTTATCGATGGAAGCAAGAGAAGCGCCCACAGCAACGCCTACTTCTTCGGTCTGCCATGGAAGAAGCACATCGTCATCTACGACACCCTCATCGAGAAGAGTGAAACCGAGGAGGTCGTGGCCGTTCTCGCACACGAGCTCGGCCACTGGAGCCTTGGTCACACGACACGTCTATTCGCGATCTCACAGGTATGCATGCCAGACAAATTACTTCAAGTGGAAACATATTAACAAGTAATTCCCAGGTCCACTTCTTCTACATCTTCTCCCTCTTCTCCGTCTTCATCAACAACAAATCCCTCTACCGCTCCTTCGGCTTCCACACCTCAATGCCCATCATCATCGGCTTCATCCTCTTCTCCGACGCGCTCGCGCCCATGGACACCGTGATCAAGCTACTAATGAACATCCTCTCGCGGCGCTACGAGTTCCAAGCCGACGAGTTCGCGCAGAAGCTCGGCTACAGCACCGAGCTCGCAAAGTCCCTCATCAAGCTCCAGATCCAGAACCTGAGCACCATGGACGCCGACTGGATGTACGCCACGTACCACTTCAGCCACCCGATCCTGAGCGAGAGGCTGGGCGCGCTGGGGTGGCATGGCGATAGGAGCGGGGAGAGCGTGGTGGATGAGAAGAATGATGGTGCGGTGAAGGCGAGCGGACGCGACGAGTTGTAAGGGTCGTAGGGTTGTAAAAGCTGTGCAAACACAGCGCGCGCACGCACCGCGCAGATAGAGAAGGAGGAGGAGGGGCGCGAGGAAGGAAGGAGCGCCGCCTTCTTTGAAGCGAGAATTAAAAAAAATGTTGTCCTTCACGCCGCTCCCATTCATTCTCCCTTGGTGACCACCCCCGCAAATGTCGTAATATCCAACCCATGAAGCCGCAAACACACTCACGCACTAGCCCCCTTCCTCGCCTTCTCCGCCTTCTCCCTCTTCAGCGCCTTCTCCTTCTCCTTCTTATCCCTCTTCCTCGCCTCCTTGTCCTGTTTCCCCCCCGCCGCCTCACTCGCCTTCACCTCCACCGCCTCCTTTACTCCCTCCTCACTCGCCACCACCGTCTCCCCTCCCAGCTCCCCAACCTCAACACTCTGCTCCCTCTGATACTCATCCAGATCCTGCCACCCATCCGTCCCCATCTCCGCGTCCCCCTTCTCCTCGCCATTGACAACGGCAGCGGCAGCGGCACCGGATTCTTCGAGATCAAGCACGGGCGCTAACCACTCCCCGCGTAAACCGGCTTCGACGCGGCGTAAGTGCTGCATGGTGAGGTTGGAGGCTGCGTCGGAAGGGGCGATGGGACCGGTGGGTTGGAGGGTCGCGTTGGGGAGGAGGGAGGGGGTGGTGGTGGCGGCGGTGAGGTAGGTGGTTAGGTGGGTGAGGGCGAGGGAGGGGGGGATGGGGTGGGAGGGCTTGGAGTGGTGGGGGGGGAAGGAGGTGGTGGACATTTTTTGGCTGTGGTGGTGGTTGTGGTGGTTGCGCCGGTAGGTATCTTGGTATTGGTGTTTGGAGTTCGGAGTTGAGGGTTGTGGTTATGTCTGTGTGCGATTGTAGATGTGTATATTTACTTCGTCTGTACCCAGCGCAAGAATTGACTCTTTGAAAATAAAGTAGTTGCTCGACCTGCCCTTATCGCAAGAAAAAAAATCGAGGGTTGCGGATTGGAGAGCTCGGGGACATTTTGGCTCAAGAAATTATTTGGCAAGCGGAACCTACTCCGCTAGCGCGGATTGGAATTTGGCTGCCGACGAGAACATCACGTTCCAACCTTCAAACACCAGTATCAAGCCAAACGTCTCGCTGCGTCTGCGCAACAACACGTCACTTGACACCATGCTGTCCCTACGCTGTTCACGAGGCGTTACTGCGGCTTTGAAGCCGGTTATGCAGGCGAAGGCTGTTAAATCCGTGGCTCCTCAAGCTTCGAGGTCCGTCTACACCCTCCCTCCCTTCCCTTTCACCTTGAGCCGCACCAGCAACCACCGATGCTCTATGCTATTCAATAATACTAACCCCCCGCAACAGAACCTTCAGCATCCTCACCCCCCTCCGCCCCTCCCTGCAACCCCGCGCCCTCGCCCGCGCGCCTACCTCCGTCTCCTCCTCCGCCGCCATCGACACCACCACAACCACCACCAGCGCGTCCAGCAGCGAGATCCTCGACCTCCTTCCGAAAATCAGCACGCACCCCTCTCTAGCGGGTATTCAAGTGCGTTGCGGGCCGAGGAATACGTTTAGTCCGTCGCATTTTGTGAGGAAGAGGAGGCATGGGTTTTTGTCGAGGGTGAGGACGAGGAAGGGGAGGGCGACGCTGCAGAGGAGGAAGAGTAAGAATAGGAGTACTTTGAGTCATTAGAGGAGGGGAGGGGAAGGGATATTGAAGGAAGAGGGGAGGGGTGGAGTGGATAAAAGTGTTGGGGGAAAGGGAGGGAGAAGGAAAAGGTGGTGGTGGTTGTACGATTTTTTGGAGGGTGTGTAGTGTATGTGTATACTTATGGGTTGGGGCATAGATATTGGGAAACAAAACAGAATGAAGGAACAATATACTCTCAACGAGCATGTTTCCTACAGTTATATCCCTTGTCACTGAACTGTGAGATGTCGTCCAGAAGAGCAGTAGCAAACTGGCCAAGAACGAGGTGTACCGGGTCTTACGGTGGGATATTGGAGCATAGATTGGGAAACAAAAGAGAATGTGGAACAATATCCTGCCAATGAGCATATTTGCAGCTTCTCTCTTCCACTGCTCAGTCAATTGCAAGATGTCGTCTAGAAGTTAAGCAGCACATTGGCCAAGGACGAAGTGTACGAGATCTTGCGGTGGGATATTGAGGGTATATGTATTGGGAAACAACAGAGAAGGAAGGGAAAATACACTGTCAATGAGCATATTTCCAACTACTCTCTTCCACTACTTAGTATATTGTAAGATGTTGTCTAGAGGAACAGTAGCAAACTGACCCACGGACGAAGTGACGGGGTCTTGTGATGGGATATGGGGGCGTAGAGAAACAAAACAGAATGAAGAAACAATATACTCTCAACGAGCATGTTTCCTACAGCGTTCTTTCACTTGCCACTGGATGGTAAGATGTCGTCCAGAAGAGACAACACCAGCAAACCAGCCAAGCCCAACCCCCATCTCCACCCTCAAAAATAACGAGCGAGCACACACAAAACATGCGGCTCTTCCCCAACCTCCCCTTCCCACCCAATAGCTCTCCCCAGCAAAGCCACGACCCGTGTCCGCCCTGAAATCAGGTCCGCCCATGAAATTACCTGCCTACTTCACCTCCACGATTTCCCACATGGCAAATGGCACCATCATCTCCCGTCCGTCCGTTCCTCCCTAGTTTGGCTCAGACCCTCCAAAGCGGGCTCCCCAAAATCCAATAGCTTGGAGACTAGCGGCGATAAATATGGAATGGCAGCCGCCTACGTCTATGTCCGAGTGATGTGCATCTCAGCAGTTCAAGGGGATGGGGGCCAAGAAGAGGGAAGGTCTGTGGCGATTTGATGTTTCTTTCGGCCAATAATTCTCCGACTAGCGGGCTCGGCCGCGAGGGGGGGATAGGGGTCAGACTACATGGTTACTATGGAGGGGTTTGGAGAGATTCTCAATAGTTTGACAGCTAATATCAATACCATGTTTTTGGCAATAGACGCCGCTGCCTGCAATGATTGAGCGGGGCATCAGTGTGGTGAGGAGTAGTATTCCAGAAAATCCCACAGTGGATCAAACGTATTTTATTGTGACGTCCCCCCCACCTCCGATACCACCGTCCCCAAACCTCAGACATTCCACGGCTTCGAATCCCATTTCAGGAAGGCAGAGCAGAGGAGGGAATCCCTCAGAGACAAAGAAGGAACAAAGAGGACCCCGGATATCGATGGGAAATCGATATATCCGCCTCCACCCACTGCCGATCGGTGTGGCGCGCAGAGCAATATAAGCTTGATCTACACATCTCGGAGCTGGATGATGCAAGGAGTAGAGTAGGGAGATACATTGATGATGGGAGGGGATAGGAACAGGACAGGACAGGGTCAGACATCGGCCCTCTCAGGGGTCTCCTCGGGGGAACAGATAGGCCGTTATGGTATGTGAGGAGGGGAGGGGTGGAAAGGTCAGGGCCCGCGGCGGCCAGAATGTCGGCCTTGTATGGGGCGGGGGCAACTTTCCTTTCTCTTCAGCAGCGTACAAGACGTGCCACAGGCTAGGATATGGTATGATACTCAAATCCCCCAAGTGTCACGAATGTCACGTCCGGAGTCTCGGAGTCCAGTCAGTTCGCTGGGGTAGGTAGGATCGCAGGTCCTCCTCCTCTCATCCCATCCACTCGTTCATAAAGCTATGGCGAACTACTAATCTTATATAGTTGCGCACGGAAATATAAGATATGGTGTAGGGGACTGTGCCCATCGCGGGCTTCGAGAACAATTTTTTCGGGGGGTTTTTGCATTGAACATACGATGGTATGGTATACTCCTACTACAACTGGTGCTACCCCCCATGAATTGTTGCGTGCCCCACTTCACCCCTTTTTCTGATCCCGGCTGGAGATCGCTGGGCGCCGCTGGGCGCTGGGCGTGGCGGCGGTGGTGGGAGGTGCGTGCGGTGGGCGGTGGTGGTGGGTGGGTGATGCACGTCAATATAGGAAAGTAAGTACGGGGGTTGTCTGTGTTTGAAGTACTCGCTCGGCTTTGTAAACCATGTCGTATACAGTACCCATCTATCAAACGAACGGGAGTCAGTTGTCCTACCCTCCCTCTCCTTACTCCTCAACTACCGTTCTGCCAGCATCTGCCAGCATCTGCCAGCATCTGACATCTGCGGAAACGCCATGTCGTGCAAGAGTCATGTACTGTACTGTACCTCGGTGTGTGGTGATGTATGTGGTGATGACCGAAAATACGAGGCGAATGCTGTAAGACAACAGTGTTTCAAGATTGGGGCTGGGCTTGGCTGGCTGGCTAGGAGGGGGGAGGGTGTAGCCTTTTCTGGATCGGCCCTTGTTTTTTTGGGGGGGGGGCGGCGAAAGAACTCTCAGACACTTTTATTTTAGAATTTCTTAGATGGAGGGAGGGCTGATGGAGACGGTGGTTTGGGTTTGGATCAGGTTTGGTTTTACACCCCCCACCCCCCCCCCCTTTTTTTTTGAGGGCATTAATGGTGCATTCGTTATTGTCATGTATGTATGGTGAGGTGGTTTGAGGTTTAGAGTTTGGGGTTTTGAGATAGTGGAGGAGGGGGGTTTCATGTGATGTGATGGGAGATGGGTGGGTATGTTTTGTACCTGACAGTTTGGTTTGTGAGAGGGACGACAAACAGATGTGAGATGTACGTACACTACAGGAAGTGGTATATCGTAATTGACGAGCTGGAGCTCAGCTGAAGCCTTTCGCATCCTCCATCCTCTGTATGTCCGTTCTCGGCGTAGTAGTATGGTATGGTATGTATGTGTAGTCTGCCTCCGGTCAAGGAGAGGGAACCATTATTCCGATGGAGAGGATGAGTGAGCGACTTACTCGCATAGGACGGAATCCGAAGTCAGTTTTGGTTTTGTTACTGTATACGTATCTATCTATCTATTCTCCCTTCTGTATCAAGAGTAACTGCCTGTATCTATCTATACTCCCTTCTATATGAGCGGGCATCACGAAACTTCTATACTCCCTTCTCTATGAACGGGCATCACGAAACTTCATCTACTCGCTCGTCACACTCCTCACACCCCTCCCTCACTCCTAACTCACTCCCTTGCAAATTCCACGTCAGAAACTCACCCACAACCCATATAGCATAGAGAACAATGAACCAGGAACAGAAACACACACACGCCCACAACCGTTAGCATAGCCAACAATGAACCAGGAACAAGAAACAGAAACAATAAAACCTAGAATAACACTACCGTGCATGATTCTCTCTTGTTAGTACAGTAGTCTGGCTTCAGGGCGTCTAAAAGCGTTATCACACCGCACCGTTGCATCAAACACACAAGTACCGTACCTTGCTTGCTTTGCCTGTTCGGTAGTGCATAGTACCTTTGATCCTTTATGATCCTTATGATCCTATGATCGTCTAATCCTATGAGCTGGTATTGTCCTGTGCAGCAGTGGAAATATACAGAGTACATACGAAACTACCTATACAATGGCTTACGGAAGCGCCGTCTCTCCGTCCCCTTCACCCTCAGGAGATCGCCATTGTTCCCCATCACAAATCACACCCCCGAATACGCCCCCCCCCAACACCCTATTTAGTGACTTCTCATTTGTATGTAACACACCATATAACAGCAAGTACACCACCACCAACATCCCAGTCTTTTATCCCCCGGCCACTAAACTAAATTTGCCTTTCGTGCTTTAACTGCATGCGCCCCTGTCCTATCGGCAATCAACGAACATCAACTAAAAACCCTTAGCGCCCTTTCTCCAACAACCTATTCGTTTTCTTACCCACCGACCACCACCGACCACCACCGTCCACCACCAACCACCGACATATCACTAAAACCACTAAACTGCCACCCCCATCGCACCCTAACACCACCCTAACCACCCTAAACCACTCTGACCCTTTCCCACCCTTTCACCCTCCACCCTTCCACATTTCCACCCTTCCACCACATCCATACCCCATCGTCCGGTCCACCAATCCACCAATCCATCAATCCACCAATCCACAACCACTCACACCACCACTCAAACTCCCCTTTACACCTTTACTACCACCACTACCCACCACTACCACCCATCACGAACTCTCTCTCCCTCCTTTCACAATTCAATCCCAACTTTTGCTCACTCAGCTGTTGGCTTACACATTCACAAACTATACAGTTCTTCTTTCTCCCTCAGCCACGGCCACTTCAATCTTGACCTTCAATCAAAAACCCGCCATCGCTGTTGTGGACAACGACGACAAACAATAAAATCTCTCTTTCCGTGGTACGTCAATTTCCCCTTCAGCGTCCTTAGTCTCGGGTAGTGCGGGTCGCTATTACCTATCTGGGCCTGTTTGATTTCGCTTGCCCAGCGACAAGGAGCTTCCTTCGGACATCCACCTTTTTGTTCTTTCGTTGTACACTTCCTGTCAACCAGCGCTTCTTCACGGTGTGGATGAGTTTGGCGATATATTCATCGCGTTCATAATAATACCACAAAGACTTTTGGTCGCGCCTTACTAACACCTCATCTCATCAACAGCCACCACCACGACCTCCTTTCGCCCCCGACTTCCACAGTCACATCCCACGACAAACATTGCTCCCTTCAATCATCAACACCAACACAGTGATCACCGCAAGGGACATCAGCCACGATGGGTTGCGGTATGAGCACAGAAGAGAAGGAGGGCAAGGCCCGGAACGAGGAGATTGAGAACCAATTGAAGAGAGACAAGATGATGCAGCGCAACGAGATCAAGATGCTTCTGCTAGGTCAGTCACATCCACCGACTCCGATCTTGGAGTCCCACCACAAACAACGTCTAACCCCTCTCCAGGTGCCGGTGAATCCGGAAAGTCCACCATCCTCAAGCAGATGAAGCTCATCCACGAGGGTGGCTACTCACGCGACGAGCGCGAGTCGTTCAAGGAGATCATCTTCAGCAACACAGTCCAGTCGATGCGCGTCATCCTGGAGGCGATGGAGTCCCTCGAGCTGCCACTCGACGACCAGCGCGCCGAATACCACGTCCAGACTATCTTCATGCAGCCACAGCAGATCGAGGGTGACAACCTGCCCCCGGAGGTTGGCAACGCCATCGAGGCGCTTTGGAAGGATGTTGGCGTCCAGGACTGCTTCAAGCGCTCCAGGGAGTACCAATTGAACGATTCCGCAAGATAGTAAGTTCCCCTGAACAATTATGGCGCCCGACATGAACAACCTTTTGGGACTACAAACGACCAGTCATTTGACGCCTATCCAATCGCAATACTGACTTTGTTTTCCAGCTACTTCGACAATATCTCCCGCATCGCGCAGCACGACTACATGCCCAATGACCAGGATGTCCTGAGGTCTCGTGTTAAGACCACCGGTATTACGGAGACCACCTTCATCATCGGCGAGCTCACATACAGGATGTTCGATGTCGGTGGACAACGTTCTGAGCGTAAGAAGTGGATCCATTGCTTCGAGAATGTCACCACCATTCTCTTCCTGGTCGCCATCTCTGAGTACGATCAACTTCTCTTCGAAGACGAGACCGTGAACCGCATGCAGGAGGCGCTCACCCTGTTCGACTCCATCTGCAACTCCAGGTGGTTCACAAAGACATCGATAATCCTGTTCCTGAACAAGATCGATCGCTTCAAGGAGAAGCTCACCGTGTCGCCGATGAAGAACTACTTCCCCGACTACGAGGGTGGAGACGACTACTCAGCTGCCTGTGACTACATCTTGAACAGATTCGTCAGCCTGAACCAGCACGAGGCAAAACAAATTTATACCCATTTCACTTGCGCAACCGACACAACGCAGATCCGCTTCGTCATGGCGGCTGTAAATGGTAAGCTCTCACCCAATTTCTGTCTTTCGACGTTCACTTACTAACAATCCCAGACATCATTATCCAGGAGAACCTTCGCCTCTGTGGCCTGATCTAGACGCACGAACCATCCGGATACCCAATCTCGTTTTTATCAAAGCACACATCGAATCCACACACACACGGCGTTACTGCGTTCTGAGCTTGTTTCTTGGTGTCCAACCCACACAGCGCCTGACGCGACAATTTGGGTCTCTTTGTATTTGGCTACTATACCAATCATGCGTCCCCTTACGAGCGAATAAATCCACCTGAAATTTTCACACCAATTGCATATTTGTCTTCCATGTCTGCCTTGCGAAATCTATCCACCCTTTCGACAATGCCACACGAAAATACATTCTCACAAACCTTTCATTACGACGCGATTGACCGAACTCACTCCCGGACCGGTTGATTTATAAAAGAATACCTTTCAAAAGGGCGGACTGGAAGACAAGTTGCATTGGGTGCAATCATTTCACGTTGATCTACAATTATTCATCCCTCAAGACCGGGTCGTCGCCCCTTGTTGTATGAAATGATTTTTTCGCCCACCACACAACCCATTTTAATGTGTCTGTTTACCATCCTTTTTCCATTTTTCTTGTTTCCTTTATAAGTGCTTTGTGTGTCATCTTACGATCTCGACCGGCGCATGACTGAGATTCTTTCCCCTTTGATTTATTTGGCCAGGGATTTTGGCAGGGGGAGGATCAACCGTGTTTTTTTTTCTTTGTTAGTATTTTTACATAATGGGGATTTGAGAGAGCCAACTGAAAAAGAGGAAGGCGGAGGGGCGGGAGAGGAGGGAAGGGAAGGGGGGAGGGAAGTGTTTTCACGATGCGTTTATGTGATGATGGTTGGGTGGGGGGGAGGACTGTTATAGGTTTGGGAGATGGGAGAGGCATTGTGCGCTGGATCTTCTTTCTCTTGGACCTTGTGGCGGTGTGATCTGGGGAGAATGATATAGGATTTTTGTACATGTTTGTGTGTGTGTGCTTGTGCTGGTGGGATGTGATGTGATGTGATGACTTGCGATGGCTTCCTTCCAGACGGATATGCATGGTCCTGTGAAAGTGTGTAGGAATCCCATGCCGTAGTGTACTGGTATTAACTCCCATCGTAGCCGTCAGGTCTTATTCACGACAAGGTAGTTCAGTAGTTCACAAAGGCCAGATGGAGGGTCTACTTCTCGATGAATGGGTGGGTTCCCTTGCTGCTCTCCCATTCCGTTGAACGTACGTACAGCTCTGATTTTTATTTTTTCTATTTGGATAATCCTCCTCCACAGATCCCAGACGCCCAAGCTCATATGCGGCCGTGATTTGTGGCGCATTTTTTACCTTGCCGTTCAAGCAAGGAGGACAATGGGTCTGGAACAGGCATCTGGGGGGGTGGGAGGGGCAGAGGTTGTATTAACAGTCGTAACAGATGGTAAACAATGAGTATAATGGAGCGCGAGCTTGTTGGAGGATAATGATTACCGAAACAAATCGAGGGGGAGAGAGAGAGGGAGGGAGATGTTTGGATATGGATCTAGGAGGTACAAATGCCTAGCTTGAAGCCGTGATGCTGTACCTCCTATTGCAGCATCTGGTCCCATTGGAGCGGTTCAAACGGTCCAGAAAGAGTCGGATGGGAAGTGTAGCTTCGTTAATGGATGAGGGGGGTCTTTTTTGTTGGCAGTTTTTTGTAGAGACAGTGATAGATTATTGCCTATTGAGAATAAGCCCCATGCATAGGGGGGATCTATGATAATATCCAGCGACGCACTGCACCATCCATACCTCAGGGCCGTTCGACTCCAATCCTCCGCTTCAGCACCCCCGCATTTCGCCATGAAGATGCCATCGCCATCCCCACTCATCCAACAACCTCCGCCTCCTCCTCCACATCCTCCTCCCCCCTCCTCCTCTTCCCCGTAACCCTTCCCCCCTTCTCCCCAACCTTCACAAACTGATCCTCCAAAAACGCCTCACTAATCCGCTCAGGCGGGACTAGTTTTCCATCCACAAGCGTCCAGCCTACGCCTTGCATCTTCGCCCATTCGCGGCCGATGGACCAGCGGACGAGATCACCGGCGGCGTTGGCGTCTTCTTTGCTGTCGTGGCCTGGTGCTACGACGCCCTCCTCGGCGGGGGCGGATGTGGATGTAGACCCAGCAGCTGATGTAGCTGGGGCAGCTACAATCCCACCACCAGCTTGGATAGTCCTCCCCAAATGTAGGGAGACGAGGGTACGCAACGCATGTCGGTATGGTAGCCCCGCTTGGTGGGGAAATAACAGTGCCGTATCGATGACAGTTGGGTGGATGAGCCTAACAGCATTCAAATCATTCTCCAACCCATGCCCAATAACCGGCGTCCTCGGCGTCAAAAACCGCAGCAGCAACTCCCTCGCCGCCTCAGGTGACTCAACGACATGGAGTCTTTTCGCGCCTTTGAGTTTCTCGGCGTCGCTGGGGGAGGAAATATCAAGGGGGTTGGGGAGGGAGGGCGCGTTAGTGAGTTGTGCGGCTGAGACGCCGGACCAGCGCGTGTTGAGATCCAACACCTCGCCCAGGGGGCGCACAAGGATATCGAGGAGTGGGGTGCCGCTCGGCCAGGATGTGGCGGTGAGACGGATGAGTTCGAGGCCGTGGACTGTATATCCCATTTCGCCATCGATGCAGACCGGTTCATCGTCATCCGCCTGATCATTCTCGGGTGTGCTGATGAAATTAAACAGCGCAGCGAGGCGCTTGACTTCAGTCACTTTAAAGACGTGGGTAGTCGCTTTCGTGCACCCGGCGGAATCACCAAGAGCTTGTCCACAGCACCGGTACCGCTTCTCGCGCTTTGAGCCTTTGATATCTGTCGCTGAGCGGGAGGGGAAGAAGGGTTTTCCCCAGTGATACGTGCATGTACCCCCTGAGGTGAGGAGCCCGTCGGATTCGCGCCGCCCGGGGAAGACTTGGAAACGGGACTTGCATCTATCGCAGACTTCCCAGCCCTGGGCGGCTGCGAGCCCGGACTGTGCCGTGGCGATGGAGTCAGCGGAGGGTATGGAACTGACGTATCCGTGTGCGGAGAGGGAGGTGAGCGGGGTGAGGAGTTTGGGGAGGAGGGAGAGCTCGAGGTGTTGGGGTAGGCCGGTGGTTAGGGGTTTTGGAGCTGCGGCGGTGGGTGGGGGTTTGCTGGTTGAGGTAGCGGGGGCGGATTTGGCGGCTTCGGCATCGATGGTGGTTTGGCGCGCGGATTTCCAGTCGGCGAGGGGCATTTTTTTGTACCGCACTATGGTATTCTTGACGACGCTGGAGTGGATGGCTGGTTTGTCTTTGGCGGCTTGTTCTTCGATGTCGAGGGCCATGGTGATGAGTTCCTGGGCGGTGAGGAGGAGGGATTTGTTCGGGGGAGATTCTTTGGCAAGCTCGGTGTTGAGACGGACGAGTTGGTCGTGGAGGAGGTTGACGAGTTTGGTTCGGAGCTCGTGGGTTGCTGGGGAGTGCTTTAGGAGCCGCGGGTTGAGGGTCTCTGATTTTGCTGGTTTTGGGACTGATGGAGCGGCTTTTGGGGCTTGTTTTGCTGGAGCTGCCGCCTTCTTTGGTTCTGTCTTGGACATTTCTTCTGGTTTTTTTCCGGGAGCGAGACTGCTGGTGCGGCGAGGAGGTGGCGGGGATATTGGCCGCTTTTCTGAGGATGTAGAGCTTGACTCCTTCGCAGCCGCCTTGACTTCCGCGATATCTCCATGGCCTATC
This sequence comes from Pseudogymnoascus verrucosus, assembly GCF_001662655.1. Taxonomy (NCBI): domain Eukaryota; kingdom Fungi; phylum Ascomycota; class Leotiomycetes; order Thelebolales; family Thelebolaceae; genus Pseudogymnoascus; species Pseudogymnoascus verrucosus. The sequence goes on from NW_017263693.1 coordinate 175,320, forward strand.
TTCCTTCGTTTTCGCTGCCCATCTTCAGCAGCCACTGCGATGGCCTGCTTCTCCGATGGTAGCTCTGGGGATGGCACAGCTGGTGAAGATTCGGCTGGCTTCATAGCTGGTGGCTTGTGATGTGCGAAGAGGCATTTTGGCAACAGGCAGCGATCGCTGTAGGGGCAGTCTATCTTGGAGAAGAGGCCCTTTGAGGTGAACATGGTCGCGGATGGAAAAGGCTAGGTTTGAGGTGTAGGATGCGGAACAAGGCTGAGGTTGACTCTTTATATATATGCCTTTAAACGGTATGATCTGGCTTGTAGGCTCGGGCTATCTGAGAACTGTTGTGCTGGTCAGAAATCTGCGTAATTCATGTCGCTGCACGTGACTTGGGTGAAGGCCAGGATGGAGAATAAATAGGGAAGTGAGTGTGTGATGCTGAGCCAGTGAGATGCTAAGCCAGTGATATGAAGCAGGCAAAGCTTCAATTTCAGCTTTCTTATCACCTTGACAGACTTACTGAGAATTTATATACGGGGCCTCCAAGTGCAGATTATGGATCCCTTTTGAGCCTCGGATGTTGAGAAGATGTAGTCGATAGTGTTACAGTGAGCTAAGCCATCAAAGATCCATCCTCACTCGCTAGTCACACTACAATGCCTGTAGACTGTTGAGCCCGATTGATGCCTCTATCCATCTGAGGCCGGCGTAGTTGTCGGTGGCAAGTCGTCGTCGCTGGCCATATCGCGTTTAGCGAGTGTCGTTGATTTACAGTACATACCAAGGTACTCCCTCGTACAGATCTGATCTCAGCGACGCAGTCTAACTACAACAGGGCTATTATAACATTGATTCATTATTATATCTTATTTACTTTTATATATAGACGCGCATTGTTATATCAGAATTTAAACAACTCTCTTCTGACCTTAACCCCGATCTCCCGTCGGAGTTAAGCTGGTTGCATCAGTAGCGTCGTCAGTTTCTCAGGGGTCTGGGCTCGTCGTCGTCATTGACTATGTGTGCCTGGTCTGGGTCTGCAAGGTGGTTTACCTTGCCTTTTTATAATTTCTGTTAAATACAACTGTTCATACGCATATTCACATTCAAGCCTTTTCTTGGATGCGCTCTAAATACCCACCTGCAATACTAATTCATTATCCAAGTTAATATAATTTCTCGTCAATAAATCAACAAAATATCTCATAGAACAAACCGCGACCACCTTTTTACCGCCGGCCCTGGCTGCCAACCCCGCCATGGCAGACCATCTCTGTGTCCTCGTTCACGGGTACGCCTCTTATGTAACCTGTCTGAATGCAGCTCTAACACATATCTGCTCAAACCAGCCTCTGGGGCAATCCCAACCATCTCAAGAACGTCGCCAAGGTGCTCCGTGAGAAATACAGTGAGGACGAGCTCCACATACTGGTCTCCAAGCGGAACAGCGGAAGCTTCACCTACGATGGCATTGAGCTTGGAGGACAGCGTGTGTGCCAAGAGATTGAAGAAGAGCTGAAGCGTCTTTCGGAAAGCGGCCAGACAGTCAAGAAGTTGAGCATGGTTGGGTATTCTTTGGGTGGCCTCGTAGCGCGGTATACCGTTGGTCTCTTGGAATCGCGAGGCCTTTTCGACAACATTGAAGCAATTGTAATTCACAAATCCTCACAAATTTAGGACGTCGAGCATACTAACTAAGCCGTAGAACTTTACCACCATAGCGACACCCCACCTCGGGGTAAGATCTCCAAACCGCGCCGTGATAAGTCAGATCTTTAATGTGCTCGGGCCACAAATGCTGTCCATGTCCGGGACGCAACTATTCATGGTCGACAACTTCCGCGAGACTGGCCGGCCCATCTTGGAGGTTATGGCGGATCCAAATTCCATCTTCATTACGGGACTGCGGAGGTTCAAGAGGCACTCATTGTATGCGAATATTACCAACGATAGAACCGCACCGTTCTACACTACGGGAATCTCCAAAATCGATCCGTTTGTGGACCTGAAGGCGGTGGATGTGGGGTACCTTGATGGATACGAGGACGTTATTCTGGACCCAACGCGGCCGTTTTCGCCCAAGGAAAAGAAAATCCTAACATTTTATTCCAAACTCAAGCATGACGCATCCTTTTTCTTCAGGAACCTCCACATTTTTGCCCTCCTTACAATAGTTATCCCAATCGGCACGCTTGCCTTCATCACCTATGCTGGCATCCAGACTATACTGAGTAGCAGCAGGATACGGCTGCATGAGTCTGGCAAAGCTGGGATTGACCCGAGCAGCTATCGGACACCCTTCCTGCTGGACATCCGCGAGGCAGTCGAAGATGCGTATGGGAACCTCAATAGTGCCCAAAGCCAACAGTTCCTCTCCGCCGCTCCCAGCACTGCTGGATCGTCAGAGGATGAGTCTGAGGCCAGCGGACGGCCGTTAATGGGGAACCAAGCGGCCGAGAAGCCGTCCCGTTCGACTACAAAGGGTTTAACAAACGGCAATCCTGGTACCGACATATCGCCCAAAGAGACGCCGACTCTGGCCCTTGCCCCCGAGCAGTTTACTATCATCCGGAACCTTGATAGTGTGGGCTGGAGGAAATACTTTGTGCATATTCACAAGCAGCGACATAGCCATGCTGCGATTATTGTACGAAGGGATAAGGAGGACTTTAGTGAGGGGTTTGTGGTGCTGCGGCATTGGTTGGACGAGTTTCTTATGGAGTAGATGTTGTAAGGATTCGGTTTTACGTTGGTGCTGAATCATGGGGAGTTGTGTCGGTTGTCAACGACTTGATTTGGAAATTTCTTTTGATATTGCAACTCTAGATTTTTTAAATTTTGATAGGAGGCGTTATATAGAAAGGACGGTCTCTTGTATTTGGACGGGTTATAGTTATCGGATTAGATTTGAAGGTGTATTTATAGATGTTTTATTGCTACTCCTCTCAGGGGCGTTTAATACAAGGATAAACAATGGATATTAATTTTGGCAGAACTGATGCCAGCAATTACCCCAGACGAATAATAACCCCGAAACCGTTGAGTTCAGGATACTCATTTGACATCCACATCCACATGAGCAGGGCACTTGGTCAAATGAGTGTATAGTTCGGTGTCAAACTCTGAGCGCCAGATCTATACTTATTTACACGGAATTTAGAGATCTGACCTTCTCCTTGGCATTACTGCCAAAGTCTACAGGTGGCCCTGAGCTTCCAGTCAACATAGCCGTCTTCCCCGTGGTATCAGTGACCATCATCTGCGCCATCATATTCCTGCCGACCACATCGTCGTAGACTTTTTTGGCCGCAGCAGCACCAGTTCCTAGACAGTAAATTAGCTAATCTCTACTTGTGCGGTTTATACATCAAAGTTTAAAAAAGCAATTTATAAATTCCCATCATCTTCATAAAAACGAACTCACCAGGAGCTGGACGAAACTGATTGGGATGCGTCAAAGCGCGACCAGCCTCGATGTTGTCAAACTCAGAACAGCATGTACTTCGACCTCTTCAGAAAGTCCCACACGTGGTACAGAGTCTGGTTTGGGGTTGGCGGAGTCCAGAGCTCATGGTTCTCGATGGCTCTAGTTATCGGGGCAGCCACCCCAAGATTAGCTCTTCTAGATTATATGTGGAGCACGATCGTAAACTCTGGGGAGGTTGAGCAAGGTCTCACTGTATCAATTCCCCGAGTTTCTGCTCCATCGCCGCGCGCTTCTCTGGGGCTGGGGCGGCAGGCATGGTTGTGGAGGCTTGCGTGGGTATGGAGTACGTATGGAAATTCAAGATGTTGGTAGTATGAGGCTTGAGCTGGTGATGGGGGGGAGGTATTTTTTTTCAAGATATATTACAGGTTGGTAGAGCGGCTGGGGTGAATGAATTATGGTTCACACCGCGTATGCTATCGGTGTAGTGGAGACCATAGTGGACAGCCCCTGAATAGCTTATGCAGGCTGTATTATGTAAGTCAACGAGACACGTCCTCAACACAGCCAAAAGAGACGGGGATCTGCTAGTGGTGATGGGCGTGCAAGCTGAATTGAGATCTTCAAGGATAGGAGAGGATAGGAGAGGGTTAAGGGTGAAGGAAGCCCAACATGTTGTGGCGGTTCGACCCTGGAACTTGGCGCCACAGAACGGCACAGAATGCCACGGAAATACCACAGTATGATGAAGTGCGTACAATTGCGGCAGGTAGTACAGTCTATGAAGAGGGGTGTAGTTGTATAGGTATAGTACTGTATTTCCACAAGATGAGATCTGTTGAGTACAACTTATATAGAGTAGTTTGTACAGTAAAGCACAGTCAACATTCAACATTCGCTCTATCTAAACCACGTGATATCACTCAAACGCACGGTGATAGAGGCTTAAGCTGGGTCGAGTAACTGGCAGTTTTAGAGGCACGCACATGTCATTGATACTGACGATAAATTGACGATAAATTGTTGGTTGTTGCACTTGATTTGGCTTGATTTGATTGGTTGAATCATGTGAAACCCTAGCTTTCTCTCGACCTTTGGGTCTTTAGTTTGGGCCATGATCTAAGACCGCCTTGGCATCACGCTAACCTACTTTGAGCTCCAAGCCCTGACCGCTAAGGTACCCTCAACTGTATATTCCCCTCCTATCCCTCTCATTCGCTACCCCGTTGAGCTGTCCACGATCCCATATATTTCCCCGTCACCGTTTCCCTTTCTTCTGTGGACAAAGTTGGGATTCACAAGGCATCATGGCGTCCGAAACCAAAAGCGCCAATGGCTCCTCCGAGAGCGACTTTGAGTTTATAGAAACTCCAAAGGTTCACACGCCAACCTTTGAGAAGTTCGAGGAGTGTGGTGTCAAAACCACGGCTGTAAGTCTACCACACCAGGAGCTCTCCTGAAGCTTGATTTGCAGAGCGTATTTGTTGAGCCATACTGACTGCAAAATTATAGTATCCTGCGATCAAGAATGCCCCTCTCCCAGCTGATGGCCCTGGATCCGAAAGCTTCTCTAACATCGCCCTCTTCTCACTGCTGTTCATTGTGCCCGCATACACGGCCTGGAAAGTCGGTGGCGGTCTGAAGACGACGATTTTTTTCGGCCTCTTCACCTCGATCCCGCTCCTGATTTCCTTCTGGTACCTTAACTCGACCCTCGGCCCCCGCAAGAATGAGAAAGTGAGACTTCCGGGTCGCCCGATCGAGCACTACCTCACCTTCAAGAACGATGCCGATAAGCTCAAGTACCGCGGAAGGACCAAGATCCCAATCGAGACCTTCCACAACATGTACTTTGAGGGCGATGTTGAGTTCAACGGCGACTGCCTCGAGGTCCTCGAGTACCGTGCCGACTGGGCCAGCTTTACTTTCACCATCAGCTTGTTCAAGTTCATCTTCTTCCAGTTCGCACCGGAAGTCATTATGCACACTCGCTCGCAGGGTACGTTTATGCATTCCTACTTCTGTAATACTATATACTAATATTTGGCAGATGAGGAGCAGGTCAGAGATCACTATGACAGAGGCGATGATTTCTACGGGTGGTTCCTTGGACCACGTATGATTTACACCTCTGGCATTATTTCCGACATCACTAAGGAGGAGACACTTGAGGAGCTCCAAGATAACAAGCTTGCCATCGTTTGCGAGAAGATTGATCTTCAAAAGGACGAGCGCATGCTTGATATTGGATGCGGCTGGGGAACTCTAGCCAAGTTTGCTAGTGTCAACTTTGGCGCTCAAGTTACTGGTATCACCCTTGGCCGTAACCAAACCGCCTGGGGAAACAACGGTCTCCGCAAAGCTGGCATTACCGAGGAGCAGAGCAGAATCCTCTGCATGGACTACCGCGATATCCCAGTTCCAGAGGGCAAGTACCACAAGATCACCTGTCTCGAGATGGCTGAGCACGTCGGTGTTCGCCACTTCAAGTCTTTCTTGAGACAAGTTAATGACATGCTTGATGACGATGGAGTTTTCTTCTTGCAAATTGCCGGACTTCGCAAGTCGTGGCAGTACGAGGATCTTATGTGGGGTCTTTTCATGAACAGATACGTCTTCCCAGGCGCTGATGCTTCTACCCCGCTTGGATTCTTCGTCGACAACCTCGAGGGCGCTGGCTTTGAGGTCAAGTCCGTTGACACCGTTGGTGTCCACTACTCCGCTACCCTGTGGAGATGGTACAGGAACTGGCTCGGAAACCGTGACAAGGTTGAGGCCAAGTACGGCAGCAGATGGTTCAAGGTAAGTTATATTACACTACAGACAGAATAACGACTAATGGCGCTTTTAGATCTGGGAGTTCTTCCTTGCCTACTCCACCATCATCTCCCGTGAGGGAGGTGCTACCTGCTACCAAATCACCCTGGTCAAGAACATCAACTCTACCCACCGTGTTGAGGGCATTTCGACCCAGTTTGCTCTCACTGCGGCTCTTGCCAAGGGCCGCGCAGACATTGCGGCCAATGCTGCTGCCAACGGTGTCAAGGCCTAAATATGAAATGCCATCTAAATATTGTTATTGGCATGTATGATACGTATGATACGACGACTACAAATAGCCCAAAAGTAAGGGCGCGGTATTTGGACTATACTGTTTATGCCATCTAGATGTAGCTAAAAAGCTGTGCAGCGATTTAGCATGAAGAGAAACATGGGTTTATTATGATGGCAATCAAATAGAAGGAGGTATTGGGATACTTAAAAAGGCGATGATCATTTAGCTACGTAAATGCGAGTCGATGCCATAGATTGGTGGAAATGGAAAGTTATGATTGGTTTAAAAATGATTTTAAAAACTGAATGATACTTGAGATTGATTGTAAAACGAATCCAAATATATTTACCCCATACATTGGGAACGACCAACCTGTCCTGATAACAATTGATGCCTAAGGTGCATATACTCACTTCAGGCGGCAGTGGCGGGACAGTGGCTGGGTTGGCTAATTTGCGGCGGCGGAACTTGCCTCCGTCCTGGGAACCCAACTGGGTAACTACCGTCGTCAGCGACGTAGGCCGCCGCGCATCAAAACTTGTAGTTGGGATTCACATCTCAACCTTTTGTATCAGCTTTCGTTTTGTATCCAATTTTAGCATTTTTTTCCTTCATATCGCAATGTTTTCGGGCTCCAACTCGTACCTGGGCGGAAATGCCGGCCGCCCTACAGGCCCGCCGCAGCAGCAGCAGCAGTTCAACTCCTATAACCAGAATCAACAACCAAATAGCTTTCCTCAGCAACAGCATGCCCAAACCGGGGGGTTTCAGATGAACCCGCAGCCTACGGGCTTTCAACCTCAGCCGACCGGTTTCCAGCAGCCTGCGCCGTTGCAATCCCAATACACTGGCTTCCCAGGCGCCCAGCCTCAATATGGCCAGCAGCAGCATGACTTTGGAGCTCCGCCGATGCCAATGCAGCAACCTCAGCAGCAGCAGCAGCAACCCCAAGCACCGGTCCTACCCCAGCCGACGGGGTTTAGCCAAATGGCAGCTTCCTTCCAGACGGGAGATTCGAAACCAAAGGGCAGACGACAACCACAAGCCAAGTCGACAAAGATACCGAGCATACGGCTATCGTTCATTACCGCTAAAGACCAGGCGCAGTTCGAAACTCTCTTCAAGTCTGCTGCGGGGGATGACCAGGCCCTCTCGGGAGATAAGTCTAGGGATATATTATTACGATCAAACTTAGACGGAGACTCTCTGTCCCAAATATGGTATGGATAGGTCTCGCTGTCAGATTTTCACCGGCTAACATCAGTAGGACTCTTGCGGATACGACAAGATCAGGACACTTATTGTTCCCCGAATTCGCATTGGCTATGTATCTATGTAATTTAAAGCTCGTTGGCAAGCAGTTACCACCATCGCTTCCAGAGCATATTAGAAACGAAGTTTCAAGCATGGTCGATATTATAAACTTCGGCGTCGCTGACGATGCGCCTCAACCAAGAACGAACGTCCCCGACTTTAATACTCGATCTTCAACTGCGTCGCCCCCTACGATCCAGCAGCCGCAACCAATGGCATCGAACTCCCAGCTACTTACAGCACAAATGACCGGATTCCAGCAGCCGCAACAAACTGGCTTCCAGGGAGGGTTTCAGCCGCAGCCAACTGGGTTTGGTGGTCAGCAGCAAAACTTCCAAAATGCGACCAACCCGCAGGCTACTGGCTACACTGGACCACGGCCACCAATGCCTCCTATGCCAACTGGGTATGGACAGGGTGGCGGCTTAATGCCCCCCGGTGGTGGGATGGGAGGCATGGTGGCGCCACTCAACGCCCAGCCAACAGGAGTTCCTGGCCAGTGGGGATTGGTAAATGCCCCAGCTACGGGGCTTCCCAACATCGATGCGCTGCAAGCTCGCATGATGCCTCAGCAAGGCCGCGAGCAAGGCAACTTCACCACCGCTGGCTTGTCTGGAAATGCTGTTATCCCATGGGCTGTGACAAAGGATGAGAAGACGAGATATGACTCTCTTTTCAAGGCCTGGGACGGTTTGGGCAAGGGCTTCATTGGTGGCGATGTTGCTATTGAAGTCTTTGGACAGAGTGGCCTCCCTAAGCCTGATCTCGAAAGAGTTTGGACTCTGGCAGATAACGGAAACAAGGGTCGCTTGAACATGGATGAATTTGCAGTTGCCATGCATTTAATCTACAGAAAGCTTAACGGATACCCGCTTCCTGCTCAACTGCCAGCCGAGCTTGTGCCGCCTTCGACTAGAAACTTCAACGATTCTATTGGAACTGTGAAGTCTCTTCTTCAGCAGGAGTCTGCATATAGAAAGGATTCTGGCGCCAACCTGCTTCCCCAGAAGACTGGCGTCAGCTACTTGAAGAACCACTCGTTCCGCGGCGATTCGAACCAACTTAGGAGCAATCGTAAAGATGCCACCGTTTTCAAGAACAACGACGACGATGTTGGATATAAATCAAGCGCTCGTAGACGCTTAGGCACTGGATCACCACGCCCAGAATCTCCGTCCTCGACTACAAGCGAAGACCTTACCTTGGACCAGCTAAAGAAGAAAATCCGCGAGAAGCAAGTGGTTCTTGACGCGCTCGACTTCAAGGATGAGAATGCTGCCGAGGAGGATGACGTTCTTGACAGACGTGATCGCCGGGAAGCGGATGAGCTTTACAGGCGCATCCGTCGTGTTCAAGAGGACATTGACAGCCACCCAGACGCAGCACTCCGAAATGTGGACTCAGGGGCTGAACGCCGCGCCCTGAAGCGTCAATTGCAGACGCTAACAGATAGCCTACCTGACATCGCAAGCCAAGTCCGCCGCACAGAGCGCGCCATCGCCGAAGCAAAGCTTGAGCTCTTCCGCCTTAAGGATGCCAAGGCTCACCCAAGCACTGCGTCAAGCATCGTTGGAACTGGACCAGGTGGTTCCGTGACCGAGTCAGACAGACTCAAGGCACGAGCTAAGGCTATGATGCAACAGCGTTCTGCGGCCCTTACCGGAAAGAAGATCGAGACTGTTGATGAGGACCTTGCAGCTCCCAAACGTCTGGAGGAGGAAAACATTAAAATCAAGACGGAACGTGAGAACAACGAGAGAATGGTCAAGGATGTCGAGGATAGCGTTCGTGAGTTTGCGCAGGGTCTTGAGGATGGCTTAAAGGAGGGATCTCAAAGTTCGTCGAGCGAGCATGAGAAGCGCAGATGGGAGGACGGACTTGGTGTTGAGGACGAAGTCAAGGATTTCATCTTTGATTTGCAAAGGTCGACCAGAAGTGCCAGGGTTCGCAATGAAGATCGTTCTACCAGTAGAGGCACAGTGGAAGATAGACGCGATCGCGATACTTCCGCATCCCGTTTCCGAAGCAGTGCTTCGCCAGCGCCGACAAGTTCCCGCCAAAGCTCCTCCCCCGCACCAAGTGGCGGCGGTGGCTCGTACGCCTCTTACAAGACCCCTGAAGAAAGAGCTGCCTTTATCAAGCAGCAGGCTGAGCAACGCATGGCTGAACGTCTGGCTGCCCTGGGTATCAAGGCTCCTTCCAAGTCTGGCGAGAGCGCTCACCAGAGGGCAGAGCGCGAGAAGAATGAGCGGGCAGCTAAACTTCGCCAAGCTGAGGAGGAAGATGCGAAGCGCGAGAATGAGAGACAGGCGAGAATAGCTCAGGAGGAGGGTCGCCCTGCGCCAGCAGCTGCTGCCTCCCCAGAGGTTGCCAAGAAGCCACCCCCACCTCCAACGAGGAAGGCTGCTAAGAGCGAGGTGGAAACCCCAAGAAAGGCTGAGGAGGACAGAGTCCATCAAGAACATGAGGCTCAGCAGATAGCAACTAAGGAACTGGAGTAAGTCTCATTGACGCTAATGATGGAAATATGCTAATTTTATAGGGATGATGCACAGCGCCAGGAACGCGAGATTGCCCAGGAGCGCGAGGCCACCGAAGCCCGCTTGAAGGCCCTCGAGGAGCAAGTCAAGGCCGGTAAGATCAAGAAGGAAGAGGAGAGGCGCAGAAGGAAGGCAGCGCAAGCCGAGGCGAAGGAAAAGGAAGCAAAGCTTGCCGCCCAGCGTGCTGAGATTGAAACTGCTCGCCAACGCGAGATTGAGCTTCAGCGTCAACTTGAGGCCATTGATGACGAGAGTTCGTCGGACGAGGAGGGTCCCCAGGACATCACTCCCCAGGCAGCAACTCCTCCGAGAGCCGCCGAGAAGCAGGTATCCCCACCAGCGCCAGCGCCTCCTATCATCACGGCAACCTCTCCCCCATCAGCTGCGGCCAGCACCTCGAACATCAGCTCCCCACAGGCAGATACCGCCACCCGCAACCCCTTCTTCAAGAACTTGGGCCAGCCGATGGTTCCAGGAGCAGGCGCCCCTGTTGCATCGCCCCCCGTCGCATCGCCTCCTACACAGGACACAAACCCATTCCATCGTCTTCCTCCGCAACAAGCTGCCGCCAAGGCTCCCGAGCCAGTCCAGCCCAGCCCAACAGGCGCAAGACCTTCTCGCGTCCGCCCAGAAGAAGACGAGTGGTCCGTTGTCGGTTCCGACCGCGAGGACTCCTCCGACGAAGAGGAAGGACCTGGTGCCGGAAACGCACGCCAGCTTGCCTCGATGCTATTTGGAACCATGGCGCCTCCCCGCCCACTTTCTGCTGCCGATGACACACGCGCTTTCTCCCCGGTTAGCCCTGGCGTGACGTCCCCAGTGGCCGAGACTCCTACTCCCACTGGCGCTCCACCAGCACCTCCCCCACCGCCTCCAATGCCTGGTATGGGCGCGCCGCCTAGTGCACCACCGCCACCTCCTATGCCTGGTATGGGTGCTCCTGGTGCGCCACCTCCGCCACCACCTCCTCCTCCAGGTGCGGGACCACCTCCGCCTCCGATGCCGCCTGCAGGCGGACCGCCAGCGGCGGGTAGACCTATGGCACTACTTGGCGAGATCCAGGGCGGTCGCCAGCTGAGGAAGACGCAGACGAAGGATAACAGTAGCGCTTCGGTTGCGGGTAGGGTTTTGGATTAGTTTGTACAAAGATAGTGGAGGTGTTGGGATTTGGATGAGGCTTGACGAGGTCGAGTAGAGTGTATGGTACATAGCAACCCCCTCGGGGTTTATTCTAGAAATCCTTTACCTTTATAACCACGCACATTTGTCTCATAGGTCTTTCGTGGATAATGGTCATGTATTGAATTTGTTATGGATCTCGCGGCATCCACATCTCCACTTGATAACCCCCCCACAAGCCCTCCAGCCCACCAAAAAAAAATGCAAAAAGATAATGAACAGAGTGGGACTCGAACCCACGCCACTTTCGTGACCAGGAAACTATATGATGATATATCACATGTATTAAGGTATAACCTTAACCTGGCGCCATAACCATCTCGGCCATCTGTCCTACTTGATGTGTTGAGGTGCGGTGTAATTTGGAATATTTGTTGCCGAAAAAGTTTTATATCAAAATCTCATAATATTATAATGTGGAAAAAATTATGAATTGTGAATTAATCGAAGATTATAGATTTTTTGGGGGGATTTATTTAGCTTAGATAATATAGTATAATATATTTAAATGGGATATCGCTATAAATACAAAAGCTAACTAAGAGCTTAGTTATACAGCCTGCAGATGAGGCGTGGCTTGACGTAGACAATATTACAGTCTGCCGTTAATATCATACAATGTCCCTGCTGCTTGTACACACATTAGAATGCCTATCCGTTGCCTGCAGCCCTCGTACAAGCAGGTGTATCCGCCGCCAAAGGCAGCTGTGCCCCAACAGCCCTTATCCCAAACTAAGGCAGGCCACGGCCCTCGATAGTCGGTATGCCGCAGTGATATCGCCTCGTCATATCCAATGCGCCTTTGTATCTTGACTCCTTCCATAACACAGCCTACACAGTCTCAAAGTTGAATCGGCAATCACGGTTGCTTGGGCTTCGCTAGGGCAGCTTCGAGCTGACTCTCGAGTTGAAGGATTTCATCTAAATATGTGTGAGTTCGTCACTCTGCACCGCTCGTGGCATGGTCCATACTTTGTCGCTCCGACTTGATCTCGTCCTTCTCCAGCTTCACCCAGAAGTAGTACGATAGTTGGTATGTGAATGTTGCCATGAGCAGGACCTTTGCGATCGGGCGGGTGAAGGTTTTGTAGAAGTTTACCTGTTGGGGCCAGGGAAATTAGCTTCGTCAACACGCGGGCTGGGAATAGCTGCACGTACGTGACCAGATACGGGCTTGGGGGCGTCGCCGGCGGGTGGTGGTGATGAAGCAAATGCGCGACGGAAAGAGGTGACGGAGCGGCGGGTGTTGGTTTGTCGTAGAGCACGAAGGGATATGCTCAGAGGTGATGCCATCTTGATTGAAAGAAGGAGTATATATGAAATGCTGACTTTACAAAAGACCCCTTGTTAAATCGTTGTTGGGCACAGATTATTTATTGATCGATGTTGCTTGACCAGGGTGCTCTACGATGGAGGTGGTTCCCCGGAAAGTCAAAATCAGGAACAGTGTCCCACCTCGGCTTCTCCCGCTAGAGTTACTATAGCTTAGTGGTGGAAGCTACTTTGGTCATGTACATGTCGTGCGACCTGGGGGACACCGTTTCTAAATCCAGCCATTTCTCAACTCCAACGACGATCCATCTTCCAACAATTATCCCAATTAACTCCCGATAAACCTACAATCTCATATTCGAATAGAATTCGATCAGATCAACTTCGGAAACCTACCGAGATCGCTCCAAGTAACACACAGCCAAAATGGTAAGTAAGACACGCGGGCCGTGTAGATACAATGCTGATCTCCCTCCCTGCAGGCGCAAACACCACAACAACGGATTAGCAACCAGAAGTTTGCCAAAGTGAACACGGCCAAGATGGGAAAGCCAGAGGGCACATTGAAGAAGAAACAGCAAACATTTAAGTCGCCGGTGTCTCCTATCTGGCTTAGTATGTCAAACCACAACCCCCCCCCGACTGCCTTTCAACCGCTAATCTGTCTACTTTCTAGTCCTTTTAGCATTCGTGGTGTTCGGCGGCCTGATATTCGAGTTAATTTCGAGGATATTCTTCAGATAAATGAGGCGGATCAAGGCGGTGGTGAAATCGATACGAGGGGCAAGCGCAACGTGGCTATATCCAACAAAATGCGCGACCGGAACTTCAAGCTACACATTGTACCAAACATTATACCTCAGACTCAATTTAACATAAGAATTGAAGATTGATGCTTTCCAAGTCCATAAAGATTCACACAAGCCGTGCGCCATATATAAGCTCCCTACTAAGCACCGAGCCCCATCCTCTTGCTGTGCCCACCATGCTTCAACCGGATACCAGCCTCAAACTGCCTCTCAAGTTCGCTCTGTACTTTCTCAATATCATTGCTAGCACTCCCGCTGGACCGAGCCGGTTTTGCACTCGCAGCAGCACCTGCATTCTTCCCAGCTCCAAGTAACCTGAGAAACTTAGATTTCCTTGCGGCGTCACCAGATAAGGCATCTGGGTTCCATTGCTCAGCGCTCGCTGCGGCGGGCTCGGCCGATTTTGGCTTTTCCGACTTCTTGGAGTCTGCATCCTTCTTTTTTGACTTGTGGCTCTTATCTTCTGATTTAGGCGCCGCTTTCTTCGACGGCAAGGCTGTAGCTTCTGGTGCCGCCTTGGCCGAAGCTTCTTTCTCCTTCCGTAACTTCCGCAACCTCTTCCTCTCTTTCTTAGCTGCATCTTCATCTACCTCCTCAGTCTGTTCGTTGTCCTCCCCGTCATTGCTTGCTTTCGTTGCGTCATCGTCGGAATCAACAGCCTTTTTCGACTTCTTACACTTCTTTGCTTTCTTAGATTCTTTCTCCTTATCCTCATCCTCCTGCTCGGCCCCAGAATGCTTTCGTTTCTTCGATTTGCTCGGCGCCTCTGTCTCGACCGTATCCTCAGCCTTGCGTGCCTCAGCCTTGGCAAGTTTTCTCGCAGCCTTCGCGGCGGCCTTTATAGTTTCAGCATCTTCGACCTGCTCCGTTGAAGCCTCGGTCTCCTTTTGCTTCTTGAGAGCTGGTACGGAATGTTAGTAAATATAATGGCAGGCGTGTGGTGTGAATCAATTCAATACCTTTTTTCTCTCGTTTGGCCGCCTTGTCCTTTTTTCTTTGTTCCTTGGTAATGGATGGAGTAGCTGGGAGCTCGGGGCTGTCTTCTTTCGAATGAGCCATGTTCAATCGAAGCGGTTACCGCTAAACTCTGCGTTGAAGCTATGAGGCGATCTTTGATATTGGAGAGAGCGATTGAGGTTCTCAGGGAACCGCGGTGCTCGTCAAATTTCAGGTCTGGAGAATAAGGTTATCGATAAGACAATCTTGACTGGAGCTGTCAGATTCGAGTCACGTGCGTATTTATCATGTCTCACAAAATTGATTTATAGTACAATCGAACACTTCTAGATACCCAATGAGTATAATAAGGTTGATATATAATAAGTAGCCTTATAGTATGGGTTGTCAAGCGACGGTAGAGTCGGTTGATCAAATCTACCAGATCAAGACCATATGCGCTCAAAATCTAACAGCTGCTACCTTATGGCTGATTGGCCTTCTCAGCATCCCCCTCCACACCGCCTGCCTCAGGCTCCTTGGCCTTGACTTTCTTCTTCTTCTTCTTTACCGTAGTAACTTCAGCAGACCCATCCGCTTGCTCTGCTTTCTTCTTCGAGCGAACTTTCCCAGTCGCTTCATCACCAACAGCCTTGACCTTTTTCTTCTTCTTCTTAACCACAGTCCCCTCTGGAGGAACACCCTGGGCAGCCTGGATACGCTCATTTGCACGTTGCATTTCCAGCCTCAGCTTCTCAACCTCTTGCATTGCCTTTGCCATCTCCTCTTCCTCCTTCTGATTGTGATGATGCTCGTACTCTGCTGATCCTCCGCTGACGTTATCGTCACCTTCAAGAGCAAATTCCCCAATGTTACTTGAGTCTACAAGAAGCGGTGATCGTTTTGGCTTTGTTCGAGCTCGTGGTTGCCCTTCTAAACTGGCCTCGGAATCATCGTTCCTCGGCGTTGAGGTGCCACTAGCAGCGAGTGTCTCATCCGCTGCAACCTGGATACGTTGACGAGGCTTGACAGGCGCCCGCTTTTTGGGCTTTTGCTCTGGAGCAACCGATGGCATCTTTCCAAGGTCGAGTTGCATGATTGGTATAGAGTCGATGTCAAGGTCATTCCCGTTGCCACTTCGGATGATCGTGTCGAAAGGGGTAGATGTAGAAGATTCGGAACTGATACCAGCAATGTAGAATGGGTCATCTTTATTTCTTTCCAGTCTCTCGGCCCTCCTCCTAGCCACAATGTCGGGATCCAAGTACGTATCTTCGGTATCGCGCTGATACGACTGAGGTTTCTCTTCGGGGGTTTCTGCGAGGCGGTTTATTGCCGGGTCTGCCATTGATAAACTCAAAGTGGATGGTCTCTGATGGTAGTACTCTTGGAATTCGTCTTCATCGGTTCTCTCGTACGCTCCTGAGTCGGCTCCCCTGAGGAGCTCATTTAAATTCGCAGTGATGGGTTGATCAAGGTTCAGATTGGCCGGCATAGGTACATTGCTCTGGGCGCCTGGAGCAATGGAGTGGAGATCAAGGCCTGCAAAAAGTGACGGTATTGCCTGGGTTAACAATAAAGGTGCGTCGTACTGATCCCCCGTTGACGATGCCTCTTGGCCAGCAGAGGCCTCTGCAGCTAACCGTAGGAGTTCCACAAATTCTGTAGTTCTCTCTTGCACCTCCAGGTTCGGGTGCAACGCCAATGGCTCCATAGTATGTAGTATGCGAGCCATCAAAAGTGAAAGCATGGTTTTCCTCTCAGCGGACCACTCCATAGATTCGTTACCTGACAAATGGGCAAAAACCTTTGGTATGGCTTGTAGTGTCATCGCGAGCACCTCGGGGTCCGATTGTGGTTTTGTAAAATGCAGGAGACCAACCAGCACGTCTTCTGGATAGGATAAATACGAGGCGTACTCTCCCACAACCCAAGTCACAGGCCGTAAGATGCCCCTTTTCTCGGCAATTTGGGACACTGCCCCGTGCAAACCATCCACTATTATGGATTCCGCAGCTCTCGTAGCACTCGCACGTATTGCTTTAACCTTGACGGCAACGTTTCGTAACTCATTTCCTATATTTTCAGCCACATCTGACTCCCCAGAGTCGTTGGCGAGAGTATGTGAGTCGGCAGCAGAAGTTGGAATGTGCCTGGGCGCGTTGCGGGCGAGTTGAATCAGGATATCAATATACCACTCAAAATCAACAAGGTTGCTGTAATTGTTGCTTGAGCACATCTTTAAAATCCTCAGGATAACATCATTCCTGTAGTCGTCCGGAAGAGAATATGTAGCGGCGTTCCGATTCGATCTCATATTTATCTCTGGGTTTTCTTCGTCAGAATCGAATGCGGCTGGACTGGGTGAACCGCTATCCTGAGAATCCGTCGCGGTTACGCTCCGTAATTGGCGCATTAATCGACCAACAATAGACATGAGATTATCGCTGCTGACCATTCCCACAACCAGATCTAGTGCTCGCAGTCTGATGGACATATCTGGACTGTCTATGCAGTCCATTATAACGTCTTCTTGCTGTGATACGAGATATGGGTGAGTCAATACAATCTGGTTGAAGGCTAACAATGCAACGTATTTCACTGAACATTGTTAGGCCAGACTCATAATTCATGGAAGGGGAGATACTTACAGTTAGGGTCGCCTTCAACCATTATCATACCACGAAGCTTGGTGACACATAACGTAGCAATCTCATCCTCGCTTTCATCGTCCGTCCCTCCCAATATCCCGCCTTGAATAATGCCATTGATACATTCATACAAAAGCGACATTGCCGGTGTAGTCCGGATGATTGATGTTAGAGGAGGTAATAATTTCTTAACAAGGCGAGGCTCTAAGGGGGTCATTGTCGCAAACTAGTCAAGTCAGTATTGTTTCCCCATAATAGAGAAGGCTCATGGCGACTGACAAGTTTGATTAATTTGATTGCCATCCAGTTGTTTCCTCCATCAACCAGTAGTTCAAACAACCTCGGGGCTAATGGCAGGAAATCCTGGGGACGCCGCCAACCCAGCTCACAGATTACATTGACAATGGCCGCAGTAACACTGGAGTCTTCGTTGTCGTCCATCAGACGTTCTTTGATTTTGGGCCACGCCGGCCGCAGCGTTTCGGGGTAAACTAAGGCCAGGCGATATATGGTAACGATTGTCTTTTTCCGAACCGTTGGACTGGAGTGTGTTAAACGAGGAAGTAAGTCGGATAGCACGGACATGGCTAAAGATGAGGTGATAATGTGAGGTAGAGTTATAATTGGGAGAGACATTGTCGTTAGAGATGCGGAGACGATGTCCTTGCCATAACGTCAGTATAGTTCTCAGCTTATAAGATGGTCGACATGTACCTTCTTCAACAAATTTGTCGCCAACATCAAGACTTCTGTATCCGGGCGGAAACTTTGGACGGCTCCAAGGTAGCCAACCCTCTTTTGTATGTATTTGGCGGAGGACATGACTTCAAGGACGTGGAAGGAAGCCCAGGACATATCATGTCCGAACATTTCGAGATAGACAAGTTTCAGCAAAGCCGTGGCCTTGACATCTGAAGAGACAGTCAGTACAACTGTATGGAAGCCGTAGAATATAGACTAACCCATGTCCTGCCCACGAATCTCTGCCCGACATTCTTTCAAGCTGTTTTGTATGTATGCCTTCTCGTCGCCCTTGTGGTTCCGCAGTCCTCTTATGAGGTCGTAGAGGGATTTTTCAAACCTGAAACGGGTCAATAAAGCTCTCGGCAGCTTTCATATATGAGTGGAGAGGACGTACATCTTGAGGCTCTGTCACAGGATGCTCCCTCGACATCCATGAGAGCTGTTCAAGCACCCCGATATCAACGAACAGGATGGGGCGGATAGAGTGCCACCAGCTTCTATATTACTCTTCGGAAGGCAACCCTCAAAGTAGAATATTATAAGAAAGTGTCGCCGAAGTGCTAGGCCATTTGTTGTCTCAATACACCGTAGCAGCACATTATCGGCGTCTCGAAGTTGTTGCCCCACCAAACGAGACAGGTCTTGGGTGCATCATGGTCGAAGAACGCGGCCCGCTACCTTGGTGGACCGTGCACCCTTTGCGTGGGTTCAATATGTACCATCAACCTCACCTCATATGGTTGTGCCTCATCAGTCCAATATAAGCTGTTGCATCTCCTGGAATTATATTTCAACGGATAGCTCTACACAAAGAAGATGTCTTCGTCAATTCTCCACCCGCCAGCCCACCTGCCGCCCTCGGTAGCTCTGCAATTGTCTCAACAAGCTCCAGCGCTACTTTCCACGACCCCATCATCGATCGCTCCATACTCTCTTTCATCCGTATATGCTGCGCCAGAAACCCCAGAACTATGGACAACCTACGAAAATCTGATGCTATCATGCCTACGCACTGGCGACAAGCATTCGGCCCGCGTATGCTTGGACAGGCTGTTGAGCAGGTTTGGGGAGAGCAATGAGAGGATCATGGCATTACAAGGACTATACCGGGAAGCAACAGCGGAGAGTGATAGCGATCTGCAAAAGGTTCTCACGGAATACGATTATATACTCAAGGGCGACCCTGGCAATATGGTTCGTTGGTCCGCTTTCCGTACTATAGGAACCTAGCTGACCTCTTTACAGCCCGTTTCGAAACGGCGCATAGCTCTCCTGAAGTCCATGGGAAAACAGGCAGAGGCCATTTCAGCCCTTGCTCAATTTCTCGACTGTTCTCCAACTGATGCGGAAGCGTGGGCCGAAATCAGCGACTTATATGCTTCCCAAGGACTCTATCAGCAGAGCATCTTTGCTTTGGAGGAGGTCTTGTTAATAACACCGAACGCTTGGAATGTAAGGATATTATAAACCGCTCTACAAATCTATTGGCTGACCATTGAAAGATACACGCGAGACTTGGAGAGCTCCTATTCACCAGCGCTGGGACCGACGGAAGTACAGGGAAGGATAGCACCACCGAAAAGTACATCTACGAATCTGTACGAAGGTTCTCAAGAAGTATCGAGCTATGCGATGATTATCTCAGGGGGTTTTACGGCTTGAAGCTTGTATGTTGGCCATATATAAATAGCATCCTCGCGAAAACTAACCTTTGATAGGCAACCGCTCGTGCATTGCTTACCCTGTCGGAAGGGTCGAATAAGTCCAAGGCTGATTCGACACCGAGCCTCAAAACTATACAGAGCCTTAACCTGCTTGCAACTGCCAAACTTACAGAAATTGTGCGCCGGAGCGTCGCACGAGAAGCGGGTTGGGAGGGATATGACGCAGCAGAGCTGATCGCAGCACGAGAACTACTTGACCGAGACGCAGTCAAAACCATCCGTTAGTTCGGTGCGGTGACGCGGGCAAGGAATATCCACGCAAGGTACGGGGCTGATTGATGAGCGCTGTATTCTGAAGACCCGGATGTAGGGCTGACGATCGCGTCTCGATCCGAAAATCGAGACAATCCGGTCAGACCATGATGGCGATGGTGGACCCAATTGCCACAACTTCAATTGTCGTGGCGTTACTCTGTGATGGCATTGTGCCAAGGAGCGGATTTTGTTTAGCTGTTATAGTACGTGGCATGTCTGATCGCGCCGGAAGTACTTTTGGGCGTTGGGGCCTGATAGGGCCAAAAGAAGATGTGGCTTTCTTTTCATGCAGGATCGCGGAAGGCTTGGGCATCAACCTTGATCTTGGGCGGCAGTTTTTTGTTCGGTGAGCCTCGACGACTGTTTTAACCTGGTTCCAAGGCACTGGATTGGATCTGATCCCCAGCGCTTTCTCCGACAATTAATCCCTGTTGCCTTGGAATGCGTGGCCTTGGGCTGTTGCGCAAATTGCCCAACGCACTGAATTCACCAAACACCAGCTCCCTATATCGTGTAGATTCCTTGATGAGATCCACTGGGCTCCATATTGAGTCACATTCAGGTGTTGCCAGATTTTCTTGTGGGCTGTTTTTGGATTGACAGCAAATTTTCATCACTGTGGCCGGGCAATCCTGGGTGGAGCTTGGGCATTGGCATGTGTATATTAGACAAGAACGGCCACGAAATAAAATGTCAATAACTCTTCAGATTGATATTGTGCCGACACATTCCACACAGTATTTGTACCACAGTGTATAAGTGTTTTCCACAATCCACAGGCTTTTTTTGACATTTGGGTTGTTCCTCAACCACACAAACTACAAGGCGAATCTCTCAGAACCAATATGTTCGTGACCTTCAGGAATCTTTTCAGAAAACTATATTCATTCCCAAAGAAAAGGCCATAGGATCGGAAAAGGAGCCTTACATTTATCCCTACAAATACCGGACTGCCTGGCCCACTCGAACGGAGGACTTTATACAGCCACTCCACCCCATAGGACGGACACTGGATCTTTTTTTTCTCTCTCTCTCTCTCTCTCTCAACAGCATCGCATATCCTGCGAGTATTTTTTTTGGCAGTTCCACATCCACAACAGGACAGGGCTTCGCCACATATCCTGGAGGCTGCCCAAAGACCAGAGGAGACAAACAGAACCACCTTTTGGAGTCACCCCGTTACACTGATTACTTTATTATTTTGGAAACCCTTGGAAACCACAGACCAAGGATACCTCTTCGCTACATCTTTAAACTGATCGCGAGGTGGTCAAGTACAGCATTACTTTTATATATCTACCTTGATAGACCATCAACCCACGAAAAAGGTTTGTCTTATTCGAAAACAATCCTAGCTGGCTGCAGACAGTATTCCAACGACGACTCCCGCCCGAGCCATTTGTTTGTTGATGACTGACGGGAATGCCGATGTTAAACAAGTGTTTGTCGGGAATCCACTGCATTTCTTTTCGATTTCGCCGTCTTCGGGCTGTTTTTTTTTTGCTGTAGACCATGGTGGTGCCTTGCCAACGGTGTCTTAATTGCCATCAGCCCCTCCCTTCCCCCCCGTTCCCTTTATTTACTTCAGGTGCACGACCACCACCACATATTGAAACCCCTCACTAACCATAATCGCATCTCAGTGCAGATATCGTCCTGACACACTTTTACCCCGTCAACCATCCCCAAAGCAACGCCGTTACGAAGTAGTCGTCATCGCATATACCACGCTATATCCATCTACCCGCGACAAATCAAATATCGATCACTCACAAATAGATCGCATGTACCTTGTTGACGTCTCGGCCCCACATCCCCACGAGTACCAAACAACCAAAGTAAACAAAACAACACACCAAACTCTGCACCGATCACCGTTTTTACCTGTTGTTTCGCCGTTTTACTCGCGCGACAAGCATTTGGCGGTCAAGAAGATCCAGCCAGTTGTTGGCGCCTTACATATCGACCGCGAAAAAAATCCACATTTCAGCCGTAGCCTGTTGCAGCCGACCCATACCTGCGTGTCAACGCCAGGGATTATAAACACAAAAAGGATATCTCCGTCTCGACTCTCCCCCAAAGGAGACGGTCGCGACCTGGAGATATACCCTACACCGAAGTACAAATGCCGCAGCCGTAAGTCATACATTCCTTTTCCTTTTAATAAGACACTCTCCCCCAAGGCCCAACGCAGACATCGACATCCCACTGCACTTTCACCGCTCCGAGACCCCGCACTGCCCACTAACGTCACTGCGCAGAACCGTAACAATCGATCTCGATAACCACCACTCCCCGTCGCATAGCTCACAGTCATCCTACACGGACGGAGGCAGCTCAACAGGTACTGGAGTCCATGTCTCAAATACCATCGATAGCCCGGAAGATTCTGACCTTCTAGACGATACATGGGATCCAGTATATTCCGACGACCTCGAACCCTCAGAGTCTGCTCCTCGTTCCAGACAGCAGCCGGTATATAGGGACTCGAGCCAACCCGCGCCGTCGATCCGCAGAGGCTCTTCTCGAAGGCAGGCATCGTCGTCTGACCACAGCTCTCGCCACCAGCAACCCCGCGCGCATCGGCCAAGGCCGAACCCGCCATCGAGTGTGGCTTCCATAGAAGACTACCCGGGCTATGGCCGAGGCTACCCACCGCAAAATCCTCCATATGGCGGCAGGGCTCCTCCGCCCCCGGCAGGATACCCGCCAAGCTTTGCCTCCGGCTACACTGGAGCTGGGCCGCCACCACCTTTCCCCGGAGCAGCTGGGTCGGTAGTGCCGTTCGGGCCGCCTCCTAGCTCGCACGGGTATCCCCAGAACCCCTTCTCACCCGCCGGCGGCGGTGGCCAGCACGGCTACTATCCGCCAGGACAGCACTATCCTCCTGGCCAGCAGCCACCTGGCGGCTTTGGTGGGCATGAAATGATGCCATACGGGCAAGCGCCACCATACGGCGGGTACCCTCCATACGGGGTGCCGCATCAAGGCCAAGGAACATCGGGAAGCCAATCACCTTATTATCACTATTCTCAGCCGGTCCCGCCTCCCCACGAGTCGCCTGCACCAACTCCAGCCCCGGCACCTGCGCCGGCGACTCCAGCACCACCTCCCGCGCCTGTACCTGACCCCGAAGTGGAAAAGAAGTTGGCAGAACTTGAAAAGGCACTTCAAGAATCACGAAAACTTTTCAACGACAAGGTGGCGCAAGAGCAAAAGGCAAGGGATGACGCCGAACATGCTGCCGCCACAAATAAAAAGGTCGCCGAGGAAGTTGCCAAGATGAAGGCAGCGATGGAAGAGGCGGCAAGAGCTAAGGAAGTTGCCGACGCGAAGGCCAAGTTTGACGCTGAGGTTGCCGCCGTGCAGAAGGTAAAGGACGACGCGGAGAAGGCAATAGTTGAAGCCGAGGCGAAGAAGAAGTTCGAAGCAGATTTGAAGGCCAAATTTGAAGAGGAGATCAAGGTGGCCAAGGCTAAAGCAGACGCCGCAAAAGCTGAAGCCGAGGCAAAGAACAAGTACGAAGCAGATTTGAAGGCCAAATTTGAGGAGGAGATCAAGGCGGCTAAGGCTGAAGTGGACGCCGCAAAAGCTTTGGCTGCCCCGCCGAAGGACGAGAAGAAGAAGCCGATTAAGTTCAAGGATGCTGTCGGCCGCAAGTTCAGTTTCCCGTACCACCTTTGCCAAACATGGGCAGTAAGTTTTTCGGTTCGCTGGTGTAAATATGTACTAACAGTAATAGGGCATGGAAGATCTCATCCGACAAGCATTCCTTCACGTGGACGTCATTGGCCCTCACGTCCAGGAAGGCCATTATGACCTGATTGGACCCAATGGCGAGATTATTCTTCCCCAAGTATGGGAGACGATGATTGAGCCCGACTGGGCAATTACAATGCACATGTGGCCTATGCCCGAGCCTCCAAAGCCAGAACCTGGCCCGCCTCCGCCACCTCCCCAAGCTCATGGAGGGAAACGACACTCGCAGAAGGCGCCGCCTAAGAGGCGAGACGGGCCTCCCCCCCCACCACCCCCTGATGGTGGCTGGGCTGGTGGTCCTGGAGGAATAACTGCGGGTGTTCTGGTGATGGATGACAATGTTCCGAAGAAGAAGAAGACCGAGAAATCATCTTGGAGTCTATTTGGAAGCGGCGGAAGCAAACCTGCGAAGAGTGGGAAGGGAAGGTGAGCAACAAAGCGTCTTGTGATTGATGTGGCAATTTCTAACGAACAACAGGGCAAAGAAGGGTTGAGCATGATGCTTTTTGGCAAAATATTAGCCACGTTTGAAGAAACTAAGGGGCGGGGGCCGTCATGGACGACGGCTCTACGCGGCCACTGTCTGGTAGAGCACAGGCGACTCAGAACTGCGCAAGCCAAGTTGAGATCGCAAGTTCTGGTCACGACGCTCCAAGAGGTATACCTGGAGCATTTATGTCTCGCCGACACGTGGAGGGAGGGGAGGAATATGTAGCAACTTCACGACTTTATTTATCGATGTAGCATTTGGGATATATGGAGTTGTTATACCCTTGTTGGAGGATTTAGATTTGATGACTATTTATACGACCTGTTATTATATGAGAATGGTGTCAATTGATATACGAGGATTTTATTATACGTGTAGGAAGTTTGCATCAGTGTGACCGAATGTTGGAATTTGTATGTACAGTATTATAGGTTTTCCGACCCCCCCCAACGCCATCTATATGCAGCACACTCATAATCGTTGCCTTCCTCTGTTGTAACCCCTCATCAAGTTCCTACCCCTGCCTTGGGCTGTCCAGCAACAACTTCGCCCTCTTCTCAAACGCCTCAATCATAACCTCTGCCAGTTTCGGAGCAACCGCTTTACTCAGAGATCCATACAATGGGTTTGAGAATTGAAATTCAATCGCCAGGTTCACCTCTGTCAGAACACGAGCTACTCCAGGCGTAGCGGATTGTCCTGAAAGCGGCTTCACAGTCCACCTCGTTGATAACCGTTTGAAGATGTTATTGGGTATAGCAGGAGACTCTATTCTCGAAAGGCGACCAAGTGAATGTTGTTTTGAAACGGCTGGTACAGCATCACCTCCGAGGGCCTCGACAATGGTGTCTGGGACGCAATTGAGTTTGCTTGTGAATGTCTCCTCGAATCCTCCCCATCCAACTTTCAGGTCTGCTTGCTCGGGCCATTTCTTCCCCTTCGTATCTGGTTCCGACCATTTTGTGACTCGGGATTCTTGACAGTAAGGTATGAAGCTTGAGTAGCGGTCCACGTCGGCGATCAGGGTATATAAGCTCGAAGATTTGTAAGGGAGTATCCGAGTTTCCTTCAGAGTAATGAGCTCGGAGCCCGGGAGAGAGAGAAAGCTTCGTCGAATTGGCGCAACTGGGCGAAAGTTCTGGGGTTTGACAGAGGAAATGCGGCGCATAACTCGAAGTGGAATCGGACACGCCATGGTGGAAGGTAGGAAAAAAAGAGAGTTATTGTACAATCGCTTCAAAAACAATTTTCATTATGCTAGATAATCCGCCCCAGGTAATGTACACATGAAGTCGCAAACAAAAAACATCGCGATTTTTTGGAAGCATTCAGATAAGCTCATCGGCCAGCTAACTGACCCCTGTCCATTTCCTTCCCGAAATCTCGCTTACATAATGAGCCGCACCTTAAATACGACAAAAAGTTTCTGTGTTCTTGACAAAACCTTTTCCATAATAATACTCTCAACGAACCCAAATCTCCAACGACAAACAGCCTTAGTTTCTCTTGAAGTTTCAAGAGCGACTTCTGCTTTTCGAGATGGGTGCGGACATGGAGATTCCGGTGGGCACTCCGATTGTGCCAGTTGCACAGGAGCAGAGTGAGCAGGCTCAGCCTATTGGCGGGGACCTCCCCGCACATCTGTCTCATGACCCTCAGCACAACATGAAACGAACCGACCCTTTCCAGTTTGGATCGCGGTTACTCAAAGAGGAGGATAACGTATTTGAATTTAACGCGTGGGACCATGTGGAAACAGATAATGCCTACAAGGAGTATTCTGAAGTACAATATGCGAAGCAGCGTGAAGCTCCGGTTTCTGATTTTGACAAGAGTATGTACTATCCTTCCTTTTCTTATGCACACCACTTTCATGATGATTCAAAATGCATAGTTCATCTGAGGTCTACGGATCCCTGAATGATACAAACATAGCAACGTCTTTCGCTCCTATCTGATATAAAGTCAAAAGCATTACTTTTTTTTTTGAACATAATTTTTCAAGAATCTCCGCTAATGCCTCTCCAGACAGATTTAACTCCGATCCCGCTAAGTGGTGGAACCAGTTCTATAAAAACAACACGTCCAATTTCTTCAAAGACCGCAAGTGGCTTCGCCAGGAGTTCCCCGTGCTTGCCGAAGTCACGCTCGCAGACTACGGTCCCTGCACGCTCCTTGAGGTCGGTGCCGGTGCTGGCAACACCGCCTTTCCTATTATTGCAAATAATCAAAATCCAAACCTTAAAATCCATGCCTGCGATTTCTCCAAGATAGCCGTCGAAGTGATGCGTGAGAATGATGCCTATAATACGAGTCAAATCCAGGCCGACGTCTGGGACGCCGCGGGGCAAGATCTCCCGCCGGGACTCGCCGAGGGCTCTGTAGATGTCGTCCTGATGATATTCATATTCTCCGCTCTCTCGCCGACGCAGTGGCAGCAGGCTGTGTCGAACATCTTCCGCGTGCTGAAGCCAGGCGGCGAGGTACTATTCCGGGACTATGGCCGTGGAGATCTGGCTCAGGTCCGCTTCAAGAAGGGACGGTACATGGAAGAGAACTTTTATGTTCGTGGGGATGGCACGAGGGTTTACTTCTTCGAGAAGGACGAGCTGGAAAAGATTTGGTCGGGCGAGGCTGCGTCTGCTGGCCCAGGATTTGAGATTGTCAGCTTGGGCGTGGATCGCAGACTGCTTGTCAATCGTGCCAAGCAGCTCAAGATGTATCGATGCTGGATGCAGGGGCGGTTTCGCAAGGCCGGAGGCACTGCAAGCAGTTCGGAGGTCGTCAGTTGAACGAAACTGCGATCATCACCCGAAATAAAGAGAACGCCCGGCTCCCCATGCCTTACAAAGTCAAGAGGACGCCAAGATACGCTTGAGAGCAAGTAGGCGTTGATGCTCAGAGCAACATGGCGATATCAGATGCACCTACCGGAGGACTTGGGCATGGTTGGATTAGACAAGAGCCCTTCTTCCCCTGGTCGAAGCTCAACAGCTGTGTGAAGGTTTTGCCTCTTCAGTAATTGTTGAGGCTTCTCAAGGGCTGAGATTCCATGAGGCAATTTCTGCCTCCTAAGTGACTGGCGTCAAGGAGACTGATGTTCTAGATAGTCTCGAGCAGATGAGTGTATATAGGCAATAGAATTAAATAAAGGGCCTATATAAAAATGCAGATCATCAAGTACTGATTTTAAATGATGTTTTAAGCTTGTGTAATTACAGCCGCTCGACTCCATCATCCACGGCTCAAGCCCCCCCTTAACCTGCATATTTGTAGAAGCACTACCGCTGACAGCGCCAACTTAAGAGCGTCATCTATAGAGACTAGTCTGAGAGAGAAATCTGCGTAGCTAGAGGGGAATTGTGCACCGCTATCAGGTCGGCTTTCGAGAGATCCGAATCCTAAGAAACAGCCATTGAGGGACATCTCGAGCCTATAGTAACCTCGAGGAGCGACTGAAGGAGGTGGCCCAAGAGAAGGACATCCTCGCGACCCATGGTACTGAGACGGAAGGGCGCTTCTAGACATCAGCGGCGAAGATGGGGTTCATGGCAACTCGTAGCCACAAGATCAGAGGGAAGAACTCTGCTATCAGGCAGGAGAGAGGGGCCATCATTCAGGCGAAGTCGACAGGACAACCTCTCACAACAGAGAAAAGCGTGTCAGACACTAGAAGATTCTCATTTTGGCACAGAATTCAGGATCCACAGTATATTATATAGCGTATATATAACAAAGTTTGATTCTCTCGTATCGTACAATACAATACATTCCACGCCTTCTAACGCCATCCCATCTATATCGACCAAATCATACACATCCCCACTCTCACCTCGCCCGCTCAACCTTATTCAGCTTCGAAGCCGTCACAATCTGTTCCCCGTTAGCCTCTATCCCCTCTCACTATCCCACTCAACACAAAGAGCAAACATACCTGCGACTTCGTGCCCTGCCCCCTAACCGGCAACCCCATAGCATGTCTCCTCCCCCTATAACTCCCCATATCTCTCAACCGCTTAATATCCTCCCTCATCTTCCTCCTCGCATCATTCTCAATCGTCATGTTCGACAACTCCGCCGTCATCTGCGTGATGGTGCGCTGCGGGATGTCGCCGATGCGCGCGAGCGGGTGGACGCTGAATTTTGCGAGTATCCGCGAGCATGATTGCGGGCCAAGCGCGTAGAAAGATTGGAGGGCGATGGTGATCACTTTGGATTCCGGGAAGTTGACGCCGAGGAGGAAAACCTGGCGGGGGGTGTTAGCTGTGCTCTACTTTATTTCTTGGAGTTGGGGGGTCGAGGGCGGGGGGTTGTGGTTGGGGGACTCGGAAGACGGAGGGCGTACCATTGTGAGAGATGTTTCGGGGGGTCTATTCGCACGTCTGCGAGTTCGAGGAATTGCAATTGGCGACAACTGGCGTTCGTTTCTGCTGCACTGTCGTCGGGATTCTGTCGAGCCTCAAGAAACATTTCGGCTTCCGCGGTTTTGCCGCACGGGCCACCACTAATAGCTCTATATGTCACGTGACCTGTCGTACCCCTGTCAGCACGCCAATCGAACACCTATGTGAAACCAGGGCCACCCCATGCGGTCAGAGCTTAAAGGCGTCTTTGGTCGTCTTCCCGCCACTTCCTTCCCAATCAACAACCACAACATCTCTTTTTCACGATATTATTGTGCAAAGATGTTCACCCTCCAGCGCAGCGTAGTCTCCGTGCTACTCATCCTCACGGCCGCCTTCCTCTTCTTCGCGCAGACCGCCTCGGCCTCCAAGGGCCCGAAGATCACCCACAAGGTCTACTTCGATGTCTCCCACGGCGATGTGCCGCTCGGCCGCATCGTGATGGGCCTTTACGGCAAGACCGTCCCGGAGACGACTGAGAACTTCCGCGCTCTCGCCACTGGCGAGAAGGGCTTCGGATTTGAGAAGTCGAACTTCCACCGTGTTATCAAGAACTTCATGATCCAGGGTGGTGACTTCACCAGAGGTGATGGTACCGGCGGAAAGTCGAGTAAGTGATGGACATGATGTAGAAGAGGTAAATTGGCTAATTGGGATAGTCTACGGCGACAAGTTCAAGGATGAGAACTTCAAGCTAAAGCACACCAAGACTGGTCTTCTCAGCATGGCCAACGCCGGAAAAGACACCAATGGCTCGCAATTCTTCATCACCACCGCCATCACCAGGTCAGTCCCGCCCCCAGCATCCATTTAAGTAAATACACGAGCTAACAACCCCCAGCTGGCTCGATGGCAAGCACGTCGTCTTCGGCGAGGTCCTTGAGGGCTACGAGATTGTCCAGAAGATCGAGGACGTGCCCAAGGGCAGCGGCGACAAGCCCAAGGAGAACGTCACCATCACTAAGAGCGGCGAGCTCGAGGTCCCCGCAGAAGGTCTGCATGTCGACCTTTAAACCTGTTACCCTCCCTGAACGTATCTAGCATTGTAGCTTCCCTGGACCCGCTGATCCGTTCTGTTCAACCTCGCAGGCTTAGAAAGCGATGATATTGTCGATGCAGACACTCATACGATGAAGACCCCGTCGTCGGAGGGGATCAGCATCTTCCAGAAGGTGCTGTTTCTGGCTGTTATCAGTGGGTGTGTGGCTTTGTACGTACGTTACAGCAAGTCGCAGTAGACTGCTTTCAATAGGGGAAAAGTTTGAGTTTAGTTTAGGGCGAGTAAATAGCATTCAATTGAGTAGATCCTAAAGTTATACGATGTTCATTTATGCGTGATTACCAGTGGTGACTTTGTCGTGATATTGAGGCCACCATGAATAATCCAGCCTCGGAAGTTGCCGTAATCGCGGTGGTCTGCACGTTGGAACAGACGAACGCGGCTGGACCAGCTGGGGTTCGCACGTCAAAGGCTCACCTAAATTAACCTCAATTACTCTTCATGTAGACATCTACACCAAACAACAACCATGACGGACCTCTACGGCGGCCGCTCGCCTGGGTCTACAATTGAAGCCTCCGAAATGGACGATCACCGCACCGCAGCATCGTCGCCAACACGCGCCGATCCACGAACCACACTCCAGCACGTCCTGGGAGACACAGAATCGGCACCGACTTCATCGCCACAGAAGCGCGAAGACGCAGATATGACGGAAGATGAGAACCCAAAACCACAGCCATCAGCAGGGAAGGGGAGCGGAAAGAGCGGCGCAAAGGGACGGACTGCAAAGGGGGCCGCGGCGCACAAGGAGGCAACTGCTGGTGCCGGATACAGTGGGCACAAGGTGCGGCATCTTAAGAAGGATGATGGAGAGCCATTGTGGAGGAAGGATATTCAGTATGAATTCCTGTGGAATATCTTTGATGATGAAACAAAGTGCTTCACCAATAGTTATGATGCGGAACTGGCACCGCAGAGCTTTGCGGAACTATACATCGATGCCATGGCGAGGAGTAGCAAGACGAGCAAGATCCTGAGGGATAAGTTGATGAGCGAGCATGAGCCGGCGAAGAACATGGCTATGGTGTGCCTGTTGGTCAATCTTGGGAGGATGAACACAACTTTGAACTGTAAGTTATACCCTACGACAAAGTTGTGACATTGCTAACAAACGCCCAGTCTTTCCAGAGATGCGTGCGCAGCTGCGGACATACCACGCCATTCCATCCCTACAAGCACAACAAGACCCAAATTCCTACAAACAGCTGCAGGATGCCCCACGGTTGAAGTCGATCTTGAAGGGCGCATCGGAAGACCGCTTTGAACCCAACTCAATCGACAAGATCAAAGACACACCCATACCGCGCACCAACCCCGTGAATCTGATCTTTGTCCTGGCCCAATACGCCGCCCGTGTCACTGAACTTCACTTCCCCCCTGGCCGTGATTTCTTCGACCTCATCATGCGCCCAACGCTCTCCAGCAAGTCCCGCGCCCGCGCCCTCCTCTGGCTCATGTGGCACTATCTGGAGTCGGACTTCACCGAAGAAGGCTGCAAAGAGAACCCCTTTGGCGCTGGCGTCGATTACGGCACCGGTGTGTCCAACCAAGGCGTCCCCGCCCTCACGACCCTCAACGACGCTGAGATGGCCCTTGAGAACGTCGACACCCCCGAAGAGACAGAGTATGGCGAAGCCAAGATGCGCGAGCGCAAGCGCATCATTGAAGCTGATCAAGCAGCCCTACACATCGACTACGGGCCACCAAAGCGCGGCCCAAAGCCCAAACTTAACCTTGGCCCTGACGACGTCGGTGCCAGCCCTTCTGCGGTCCTACGCACGCGTGCCTCGAAATACGACTCCGATGTTGACAGTGCGCGCTCGACACCACCAAGAGGCGGATCCAACCTGCGCGTCCACGGCCTGAGCGGGGCGCGCACGCGCGGCGGTGCGCTCAAACACCAGATCGATGGCGGATCGTCGCCTGCACCACGCGAGGCGCCAGAGGGCCAGGCACCGACTGCGCGACGCACGAGGCCACTTACTGCGCATCAACTTGCCGTGGAGCACAATAGGAACCAGCGCGTGAACTACATTCTCTCCCGCGGACTGCGACGGGTTCACCACAACGCACGCAAGGCACGGCGGATGGAGGGTGCGATTCTGCGGGCTGTCCACCGCACAGCAGCCATGCAGGAGATGTGCGAGGACAGCGAGAGTGAAGAGAGTCTTGGCCGCGCGCTCGGGCCGTTCAGGGAGAGAGGTGTGGGCGGGTTAGTGCAGTTGAAGAGTGAGGAAGATGATTTTGGGGAGGAGATGGCGGCGTATGGGGCGGCGTTTAGGAGGATGGGGAGGAGACTTGATAGGTGGGGCGAGGGGGGGTATAAGGCGCATATTGAGGAGCCGGTGGCGACGGTGGAGGAGGCGGGGACGACGGAGGAGGATTTGGATGAGATGGAGAAGGCGTTGTTGGGGTTGGCGAGCGAGGCGGAGGAGGAGGCGGAGGAAGAAGAGGATCTGGATGATGTGGATAAGGCGTTGTTGGGGCTGACGGAGGAGGAGGGGAGTGAGGGTGGGATGGATATAGATTGATTGGGGCGGCGATTGTCGGAAGTGAGATTGCGGGATGTTTGATTTGTTTTCTGCTATTTTGGGAGGTGGGGTCGTGGTGTTTGGGCGCTGGGAGGAGGGAGAGGGAGGGATTGTAATGCGGTTTTAAGTCTGGCCACAAATATGGGAGCATTGTAGTAGTAGTATGGTGTGTATCAATTAGAAGACTTAGACAGCGCTGAAGCATTGTTTCCGTATGGATGGTCTATTTCTTGTGATTCTAATGCCTTCTAACCCCTATATCTATATTACAATGTTCGACCTCTGAGCGCCGACGGCTAGTTACGCCCGCTCTAACTAAACACTCGCTCCCTCGTTTCCAAGACACACTTGAAGTGATAATGAAATAGCCTTCCGCTCGCGCCATCCGGTTTACTTACCTCCACGCTGCATAGGCCCGACTACAGTGTTGCTAAAACAACGCACCTCCAAATTAACCCCCTTTATCCAAGCCCCCTCACTCAAAAGTTCTGTCCAAGTCGGCTTCCATCCCCGCGATAATTCGGGCCATCATACTGCGCCTGATGCAAACGCGCCTCATCCTCGTGCATAAGCGCATGCGAGTCATTAGCCTCCATCTGCAGAACCGTCTCCTCGCTAACGCGCTCCTTGGTGCGCACAGCCGGGATCAAGTCGATGAAGAAGGAGAGAATGTAAAATGTGAAGATAAAGGCGATGGTCCATTCAAGGACGGCCGCCGTGTCGAAATTGTCTTTCCTGCTCTCCACACCGAATGCTAGGATTGGTTAGCAGATGGCGCTTCTCTGTCGTTGTGGGGGGCTTACCTATAGCCAAGGCGACCTCGATGAGAATAAAGGAGAGCTTAATCCAAAACGACGCCCTCAGCACACGATGCTCGCGGAAATCTAAGTAACTGTCAACAACACACCCCCCTTTTCGAAATGCTGAGCCAAACTCACGAATCCCCAAGCGCTGGTACTCCGCGCAGATAAAGATAGCCGAAACCACGTATCCCACCATAAACACGACGAGAAACCGATTATGCATATGTGGATGCCGCAGCGTATCCAAGATACTCAAACAGATCAACCCCACCGTCCCCACCAACGCCCCCAACATCGACAGAAACATAAACGCCTTCTCCTTAATAGTGAGATTGCGCGCCAGCCTTCCACGATGTCGTAGCCAGCGCTCCGCTACTAGCGAGAGGTCGAGGAAGACGGTCATGACGACTGAGCCGGCGATGAAGAGGGGCTTGAGGCCTTGCGCGCCGACGTCAGAGATGTAGGCGATTCTTTGGCGCGGGTCCATGGAAGGGTAGTGTGGGCGGCCGGAGGTGGTCCAGACGGCCAGCATGGCGATTAACATGCCGAGCCTGGGGGGTGTTAGGGGGGGTTGCTGAAATGGTGTGGGGAGGGGGCGTACCATGTGAGGCCCGAGATGACGGGGAAGACCTGTTGGAAAAGTAAGCTTTTGGATGAGTGAAAATGGCGCGCGCGGCGGGACGTACCCAATATGAGAACCCCCACATGCTTGGCTGAGAGCTGGGAAGCTGTAGTCGTCGATGAGAGAATGCGCGCTTCAGTCGTGGCGCGTTGTTTTTTGTATAAAGATGTTGATATAGCCTAGTGGCACGGAAATCTACTGGAAAGACATAGTAAGGGTCCTGGCGACCATTTAACGAGTGTTCATGTACATGTAATGTCTACTAGAGTAAAACAAGGGTTTTTTTGCCACTGCCGGCGCGCAACAGCTTAGAAATTCGGATTGCCGGGACTGACGTCATTGCCTATGATGTTTAAATCGTGGCTAAGCTTAAAATCGTGGGCGCTTGTACCAACTCCCATTCGAGAACATGACGTACGCACAACTCTTATTTTGCCAAGCACGTGAAATTCACAAAATATGAAAAGTATGAGGTTTTTTGTCTGATATTAAGTAAATTTTTGAATTAACGGCTTCTAATAAATAGATATATGAGAACTATTTTTACCACCATGTCCCAAATGCATGATATGGGTAACTTCTATGTAACGCCATATTCCCATGCAAAAACATCTTCCCCTACTCCATCTCCTTAATCTCTCCAAAATCCTCCCTCCGAATCCCACTCCTATCACACATCCCCCTAAAGATCCCCCCCGCCTCATACAACCTCAGCGGCGTATCCAGCTCCGCAATGCTCCCCTTGTCCATCACACAAATGCGATCATACCCAATAATCGTCTTCAACCGATGCGCAATGCACAGCAATGTCTTGCCCTTGAACCCAGCAGCCATCGTGCGCTGAATCTTATCATCCGTCTCCATATCCACGCTGCTCGTCGCTTCATCACACACAATGATGCGCGACCCTCTCACCAGCGCGCGAGCCAACGCCATCAACTGGCGCTGACCCAGGGAGAAATTGAGACCCTCCTCTTCAACCACACCGTCGAGGTGAATTCGTCCAGGTGCCTTATCATCGAGCGATGCGTCCGCAGAGACGAGATCGGATTGCCGCAACGCAGACCAAAGCTCGAGATCGGTATGCTCGTTGAACGGATCGAGGTTGCTGCGGATGGTTCCCTTGAACAGCGTCGGGTCTTGCGGGATGATAGCCAGGCGCGAGCGTAGATCATGGAGGCCGATAGTGGAGATGTTGATCCCGTCGATAGTGATGGAGCCCGAGGAGACCTCAACGAGTCGGAAGAGCGCGGACATGATACTTGATTTGCCCGCACCAGTACGTCCGACGACACCGATGCGCTCACCACCGCGGACGTGCATGTTCAGGCCTGACAGGACCAATGGGAGATTGGGTCGATAGCGCATCTCTACGTCTTTGAATATGATCTCGCCGGCCTGGGGCCACGAGTCCGCGACTTCGATGGTGTGTAGCGGTGCTTCCTCTTCTAGCTCCGTGCCGTAGAAGTGCACACGTTCTGTAGAGTTCATGCCGTTTTCGACCTCAGCAAGCTGGCGGACAGTGAACTGCAGGATCTGCACGATAGCGAGGATGTAGCTCAAAACCAGGCCGCCAATGGAGGGGTTGACGTTGAAGCGGGAGGTGACGACGAGAATGCCAGTCGTGAAGACGAGTAGGTTGCCAATAGCGTCGAGGCGGATAGACAGCCAGCGCTGGTTCGAGAAGGTGAGGTAGTATGCGCTGTTCATCTCGTCGATTGCAGAGCGGATGCCCATGACGAAGCGGTCTTGGAGCCCGTAGGCGCGGATACTCGCGGTGCCAGATAGGCCCTCGCTGAATTTGGCGAACAGGCTTGAGCGGAAGACGGACTCGAATCGTTTCATCTCGCGGGCTGAGGCACGGTAGTATCCTGCGGAGAATACGAAGATGACGGATAGCGGGACGAGTGCGATTGTGAACTGTATTGAGTTAGAATTTCTGATATCCAACCAGCAAAGTTAAGGGGACATACATAATGGAAGTACGCAATAACCAGCGCAAACGTCGCGAAGATCATGCCAAGCGTCAAAAAGTACATGCGAATCGCATCCGTAAGGAAATTGTCCATGGTATCCACATCCCTCGAGAACCGATTCGTGATGCGCCCAAGCGGCGTCGTGTCAAAGAAGGCCATCGGCGCCCGCAGCGTCCTCGTGATCGCCCGGTTCAGCATCACCTTACTAGATGTCGTACCAAACACGGTGAGAGATACAGAGAATGCGAACATTAGGAGCGCCTGCGAAACGCCCAGTGCGGCATACGCGCCGATGTATGTACCGGACGAGAAGCCGAATTTGTCGCTCGTCCACCAGGAGAGCCAGAGAGAGGTCACGATGTTGGCTGGTCCGTGGGTTAGCGGGTGTAGACATGTCGAGGTGGGACAATAACTTACCTCCGTTCGATAGAACCAGGAGGAGCAGGACCAAGACGAGACTCCACATACTCCCTGATGCCTTGATGTAGGATCCATAGACGGACCATGGGACACTCTTGACCTGGCGCTCTTCTGCTTGCATCAACCCCGCAGCCTTCTTCTTTTTGCTCTTCTTGTCCTTCACTTCCTCTCCCGCCTCCTCCTCATCTTCCTTCTTCTCTTCCCGCTCCTCCACTGCCGTAGTCTCCATCAGGTGCTGGAACCCCGCATCATTCGCCATAAGATTCGCAAACGTATCAACAGCCTGCACCCTCCCATCCTCCAGCCAAATAATCCTATCACACCTATTCAGCACCCAAAGCTGATGCGTAGCCAACACCCTGCACTTATCCTTCAACAGCCCACAAATTGCATTATCAAAAATATGTCTCCCAACATGCGCATCCACCGCACTGAGCGGATCATCCATAATCACAATATCCGCATCAAAGTAAATCGCCCTCGCAATATTAATCCTCTGCTTCTGCCCCCCCGACACCGTAATCCCGCGCTCCCCAATCTCCGTCCCATCGCCACTCGGCAACATCTCCAGATCCGGACGCAGCGCACACGCATCAATGACTTTGTCATACCACCCCCGCGACATCTCCTTCCCGAAGACGATGTTCTCGCGCACGCTCGCATTCTGGATCCACGCGTACTGCGGGCAGAACGCCCGATTGGCGCCAAACAGCACGTCCCCGCTTGTCTTGCGCATGTCCCCCGCCAGCGCGGCGAGGAAACTACTCTTGCCGCTGCCGACGCCGCCGATTACGGCGACGAGCTCGTTGCGGCCGAGTTTGATGTCGAGGTCGTGCAACTTGAAGGGCTCGGGGGGTGGGGCTGATGTGCTGGCGGAGTCGGGGGTTAGGTCGCCGGAGCTGGCGTCGCTTGGGCTGGGGTTCGAGTCGCCGGCGGTGGTCTTTTTGGATTTTTTCTCTTTCGTAGTGGGCTTGACGGGCTTCCCTTTGAGGTCTTCTGCTTCTTGTGTGACGGTGCGCTCCCAGGTGAAACTGGCGTTGTTCATCTCGACGGCGTTCTCGGCCTCCATATCCCAGGTTGCCTCTTCTGGCTGTTCCTCACACAAGAGGAACTCCTGGATACGGTTGACGGAGCTCCATGCGTCGACGACCTGGCCAATAACGAGTGGCAGCAGGTTCAGCGGCATACGTAGAGAATTGAATAGAGCAAGGGAGGAGAAGACTTTTGCTGGATCGAGGTTGTTGTTGGTAAGCGAGTAAGTGATGAAAGCCAACATAGAGGCGAAGATGGGCATAGACATCGAGACAGCGTTGATTGCGTTACGGATAGCCAGGAGGATCTGAATGGCGTAAATCTCCCTATCACGAATACTGCGCAGGCGGTCCAGGAAGGCCATCTCCCAGCCGAAATACTTGACGAACCGCACGGCCTGGAGGATTTCCTGCGTCAAACTCACGCGCTGGTCGGTGATCTTGTTGATTGCCCTACGGCGGGCGAACAAGCTCTTGACGGCCATGGTGAGGGCGGGAATGCCGAGAACAAGCAGGGCAAAACCGGCAAGCGCACTCTCGTGTAAGTTAATGACGAGGAGAACCAGGGTGAGGATACAGGCTATCGGGGCCGTCCAGATCAAATGGAACATAGCCGATGCCTGATCGACACGGTAGGTGTCCACAGCCATGAGATTGACAATGCGGCCGCTCCCCCATCCCGTACCATCACCAGACACCCCCGGCGCCTGCTCCTCCTTCCCCATCTCCCCCGCTTTCTTGTCCTTGCCATCCCCTTTCCCAGCAGCCGGCTTGGCCGCCCCCTCAGAATCATCATCCAGCGCACGCCCACCTGCCTTAGCACGCCCCGAAATCTTCATCGCCTTCTCAAAAATACACGATATCATCACCGCGCGCGACTGTCCTCCAATCATCATACCCCTGTATATAAAATGGCTCATTCCCAAACTCTGACACACCTGCATAGCCGTGACGCCGATGACCAGCCCAACGCCCTTTCCAATATGCGGTGCCGGCGCGCCCGTCTTCTGTGCGATATATGCGTCGGTGGCGAACTGGATCAAGAAGCGCAGCGTGAAGGGCGCAAAGACGGTGAACAGATTGGCGAAGAACTGGCAGAAACCGCCGATCCAGAACTCCCACTTGAAGGTCTCGTGCATGGCCCAGAGGAGGGGGTATTTGTCGCCGCGCTCTGCGCGACGCTTGAAGGAAGCTTGCATACGCTCGGTCATCGGTGTTGCTTTGCGCTTGGGGTTGACGAGCCAGATGTCGTTCTGGTCGAGTGGTCGTTTGTAGCCAGCCTAGAACCCAGAGTTAGTAATTGTAGTTGCGCATGCGAGCATAGAGCACTCACAGTCATGACTGGCGCCATCCATTGGAAAGTCAATAAGCTGAACCACCCCGCAGTCGCCTCCCTCGACACCCCTCTCTCTGTAGGGATGGGCGGGATGGACCCCCATTTCATGGGATTGGGCGTTTTGTACCATGGCTTCTTCGCTGCCACCGTTGGCACGGTAGTTGTTGCAGAGGCGCCGCTCGCAGAGGTGGCATATGGAGCCAGGGGCTCTCCTATCGGTTTTGCCTCAGCGGCACTCTTGGTCTTCTCGAAGCCTGCATCGCTCTCATGGCTCTCAGCCTTCTCAAAATCCGTATCCCTCTCATCCCTCTCGGTTTTTTCGTCACTCTCGCGCGCGCGGCTGTCCTGCTCGCTGTCAACGGCGATCGGTTCTTCACGGTTCGTGCTGTTCACGGCAGCAGCTGGGCCCAGCGCTGCGTTGGTCGCTCGTGGCACCGAGGGGTCAGACATGCTGTGGCCGTGCTGTGGCTGTTGAATATGATCGGCACGGATCGTCTGTCAGACCATCGCTGATGCGCCACAACGTAAGACTTGGGTGCAAGGAGTGTCACTCGAGTCTATAGGGCGACGATGGTAGGAAGCGGTGGAGAGCAGGAGGAGGAAGAAGAGGATATATGACGGGCACGGCTATCTAACCAAAGCGCGATTGATTGCTAAGTGGGAACG
Organism: Pseudogymnoascus verrucosus; assembly: GCF_001662655.1. Classification (NCBI taxonomy): domain Eukaryota; kingdom Fungi; phylum Ascomycota; class Leotiomycetes; order Thelebolales; family Thelebolaceae; genus Pseudogymnoascus; species Pseudogymnoascus verrucosus. Next base: position 214,308 of record NW_017263693.1, read on the forward strand.
GGATTGGGGACAGGGACCTAGCCTTCTTCTCGGGAAGGTGACGTCTAGGTTAAGTATATTCTGGATCCTCCAACAAATGATCCCTGTGCGTGACAGACAGACAAGCCTTCTCTCTTCCCTGTAGGCATTCGTAGTATGCGCGTCGACTCATACTTCATCTCTTCCCATCCATACTCTGTACGGCTGAATTACCCATTCCAAAGGCAACCGCGTGCTCCCCATTGCTCGCCATGCGAGACAGGGACAGGTTAGTGACAGTAGTCACAGTAGTGGCAGTAGTGGCGTCCATATCTCTCCCCGAGTGGCTCTCTCTTCTATCTTCCCCTCACCTTTGGGGCCAACATTTTTCCTCCCCAAAGCCCCAAGCGTGCCGAAGTACCGAGCGACTAGCTCCTGCCGCCTTTGGCTTGATCCTGCAAGCAAAATGGCGGGGAAGGTTTGTCAGTCGATACTTGCCCACCACCAAAAGATGGGTGTGGACGTCGGGAGGTCGGGGAGTCGGGGAGTGGGAATGCCGACAAAGCTTGGTTGGAGGGTCTTTTGTCAAAGACCGTCGAATAGAGAGGGCTGTGATTGGTTGAAACGGACACGGCGCACGCGAACTCCTTCGGAATTCGAAAGAGACTAGGTTGGTTTGAGACTAGATTCAGTTGGAGTGGAGGGAGCGGATGGGACTTCTTAAATCCGGTGTGACCCCTGGTGGGGCGGGCTTTGTCATCATGCAAATTCGCTGGGCAGGCGGGTCTGGCCTCGACGACGGACATCGCTTGTGGTGGTTCTATAGCTGGAAATTGATATTACGAAGTATGATTGTTTCATCTTACGGTGAGTATGGTTAGGCCTCCGTATACGTCACTGTTTGGGTAGGGATAGGGGGGTAAAAGAGAGAAGAACTCCAACGGATTCCGTGATTTATGCCAAGAGGATGGAGATAACGCTTTAGTTCGGGGAGTTGACGGGGAATTGACGGTGAATTGACGAGGAATTGGCGGGGAATTGACGGGAATGGGAGGCTCGGATAGCGGGGATAGCACTTCAAACCCGCGTCTTCGTAAGGTGGATCCCAGCCATGGAAGGTGAGAGACTGGACGTGAGGGACGGAATTGGGGGACTGGAGATGAGAGCTTGGAGACGAGATACTGGCGGTGAGAGACTGGAAGTGAGAGACCAGGCGTGAGAGACTGAGGAAGAGATAGGAGGCGAGACTCTAAAGGCCAGAGACTGGAGGTAGGAGACTGGAGGAGACGCAAGGGATTAAAGACGGTGCAGGATAAGCCCCTTTAAACGTCTAACAAACAGAATCTCCTCCAGTCTTCCCATCAACCCAACAGCGCCTCCACAATCCTCGCCTGCACCTCCTCACCAACCCCAATCCCCCCAAGATACTCCCTCGTCCCCCCATACTTCTCACCCAAATACTCATTCATCTTCCCAATCCACTCCCCCGGCGCACTAGCAAACTCCTCCGTCAACCCAATCTCCCTAATCTCCACCATCCTCTCCTCCTTCTCTGGCAGCAAGCCCGCTTCACTCAGCGTGTAGTCGTACGTCACGGCGTCGATGGGGACGTCGAGCAGGAGCAGGAGAAGGCAGATGATCAGGCCTGTCCGGTCTTTTCCTTGCGTGCAGTGCACGAGGATGGGGTAGCGGGGGGAGGAGGCGAATTCGCGGAGGGCCTGGGGATGTTAGATGTGTGGTGTTGGGAATGGGAGAGGGGGACAGACGGTGGCTAGTTCGGCGCCGCAGTAGTCAATGGTGTCGTAGCCTAGGCCGATGAGGCCGCGGGGTTTCATGACTTCGCGGCCGAGGATGCTGATGGCCTCCATGCGGTAGCCGGAGAGCATGAGGATTAGAACCTTGCTGATAAAATGACGGTGTTAATGGGTGTAATGATTTGTGAGTGGTAAGAGAAACATTGTAACATCCAGCCGATATGCTCAGATTCCTGAAGCCTACCACAGCTCAAGTTCCATAATGGTAAGCCAGAAACGTTGACCTACAAAATATTCCAAAAAGACAGCCTCCACAAGAGTGTCCGCTCAAAGCCCTTTCCATTGATATTGATATTGCAGTACTCCAACCCAGGAATCTGAATCGGTTCCGCCAAGGCATCATTAGACTTCACCAACGCCGGTATTTTGAGGTCCCCCTCGCGCTTCTTAGCCTGCTTAACATGCTCTGACCTAATTGCGTCAGAACTTTCCCATCTAAAGGAGAACCCAGCTAGTGGTACTTCGTTCGCAGGTCCATGACCGTCTTGATTCCGACATCATGTCGAAGCGCTTCGCGGTCAGAAACGGTTGCGTCGTCTGAGGGGTAACGTGTGAGCTTCCTGAACAGGGGCCAGGGCGGAAGTGCGCATACCAAGCCTGGCGGATCGAAACAAACGGCCCTCAGCTACTAGTCTGGAATGGCAATATAAGAAACGTGTATATAGTAATATGGGGTGCACTGGATGTAGAAACCTCTTGCCAGTATACTGGTTGATCGTCTTTCCCACATCTCGGAAATTCAGGATCCGGTCGAAGGAATATGTCCGTGATGCATCTTCGGACATCTCGTTATCACAACGCTAGAAATGCAAAGACAGGCACAATAAAAACCAAAAGCAAACCGCAAATTTTACAAAATAATATTCTGACCTTGAGCAATACCAAGGTCAGACTGCGGCTTATGACCATAAATATTTATTTTTAGCCTAAAAATGTAACATCACGTGATACATACTATTAACCATCTCGTTATCACAATGTTAGAAAAGTAAGACAGGTACGAATAAAAAATAGAAAGGAGTGCAGACAGGACAAATAAGTAAGTTATTAAATACTCATGACAGATGGATTCTTTCGTTATCAGAGAATTGGCACGTTCCTGGCAATTGCGGGAATTACGTCATGATGCATGACATGTGTTACAGCTAGGGTGCTCTATGTATATTTCGGCTGCATTTACAGCTTGGCCTTCTCAATGGTTTGCATCGCCCCGTCAAACTCGCTCCAGTGCTGCATGACTATCTTTGCGCCATTTTCCTTGAGAAGAGTAGTCATCTTCTCCCGCTCATCCTCGTCGTAGCTCCCCACGTAGCCGATAACCGGGATCCCCGCGCGAACCGCGCTCAGCGTGCCGCTCTTGCTGTCCTCGAAGGCCACGCACTCCTCCGGCTTCTTCCCTAGCTGTTGGGCAGCGAAATTGTAGATTGCAGGATCGGGCTTGGATGTCGGCGTAGGTAGGGATGTTGCGGCGCTGTATACCCTATCTCCAAAGTAGTCCTGCATGTTGGTCTTGACGAGGCTGGCTTTTAGACGGCGCCCTGCTGATGACGAGACAACGGCCAGCGTGTACTTCCCATCCATCTCCTTGAGGGCGTCGTGCACACCCTCACACGGCTCCAAGCTCGCATTGAGCTTCGCAATAACAGCATCTTCCTCGCTAGAGACGTAGCCCGCAAGCTCGTCCTCTGGGATGTGGAGGTTGTGCTTCTGGCAGAGGCTGAGCAGCATGCCGCGGAAGTTCTGGCCGACGAATTCGGTCATGAGAGACTCGCCGGTGTAATTGGGGTGGAGATTGTGCTTCTGGAGGATGTGGTTTGCCAGATCAGCGCAGGCGGCGAAGGCGAGCTTCTCGGAGAGGACGAGGGTGTTGTCACAATCCAGGAGGAGGGTGGTGATCTGAGATGCGGGGTTAGAATTATATCTTAGAGAGACCGGGGCGGGGTGCTTACTTTGGCCATTGTGAACGATTAGGTTGAGATTCAAAAGATGTGTATCTTGTGAGAGTATTCTATGAGACTGACCGAGGAAGTAGGTAAGTGGGGGATAATGAGGAATGAGGGCCATTTATTGTATTTGGTTCCTGCCCAACCAGTAACCTGGCCGGTTAGTTTGGCCAAGGCCGAACCACCAACTTTCGACTTGATAGTGTGCCCGGTCCAATCACCAATCTCAAGGCAGTTTTTCGGGATAATTTCTATGTGAAGTTACTTAATGAAATATAGTCACAAATATAACTTATTTACTTCTAAATAGCATAGAAGTAGTTATAATCACTGTATATACGTAGTAATTATAAGAATTAACTGTTATCACATAGTAGAGAGGAAAGTTAGAATAAGTATCTTTACATAGAAATTGTGGCAAAAAGGTACCTTGACGTGGGGTTCGGCTGGAGCGTTATCGTTGTTTGTCATGTTTGACGATTTTTGTTGCCTGAGGTGTCGATCAACGCTAACGTCATTACGGTTAGATCATGACCCCGATAAGCTGTGAATTTTTATCGCACTTGGCGCAATTCGTGGGATAACCTCCACGTCCAACCACCCCAGACAGTCGACCAGCAACCCAGACAGCCAGCCAACTATCCTGGCAGTCGACAAACTATTTCAATACCCATCCAAGATACCCAGGCAGTCGCTCGATAGCGACCCTCCGCAATGCCTCAAAATGAATAGTAAGGATACCACAGTCCACCCCGTATGCAATGATTCTGACAACCAAAACAGTATGGACCGCTGGAGGAAACTCCACGGAAGAAGAGTATGACCCCCTCTCGACCTTCCCACGAGTACGCATGAACTAACGGTCTACCCAAGCTCGATCACGAGGAGAAGACGCGCAAGAGAGCAGCCAGAGAGGGCAAGAAGCAGTCGCAGGATGCGCAGAACTTGACTGGTCTTCGCGCGAAGTTATACCAGAAGAAGAGGCATCATGAGAAGATCCAGATGAAGAAGCAGATCAAGGCGCACGAGGAGCGTAACGTCAAGTCTTCGGCACCAAATGAGCCTTCCAACACGCCTCTCCCACAATATCTTCTCGACAGATCGAATCCTACAAACGCGAAGGCTCTGAGCAGCTCGAGTACGTCGAACACATGCTGGTTTTCGAAGGACTTACTGACGATTGCTAGTTAAAAATAAGAGGAAGGAGAAGGCGGCCAAGTTCAGCGTGCCGTTGCCAAAGGTCAGGGGTATCGCTGAGGATGAGATGTTCAAGGTTGTCAAGACCGGAAAGAAGACCAACAAGAAGGGTTCGTGAATCCCACATTTCTCGACACCGAAACAGCTGCTAACGGGGTTTTAGGATGGAAGCGTATGATCACCAAGCCAACATTCGTCGGACCAGACTTCACCAGACGTCCGGTAAAATACGAGAGGTTCATCCGCCCTATGGGTCTGAGATACAAGAAGGCGAACGTTACTGTCAGTATCCCACTCTCACTAGCCATTTTCTATACTAACAACAAATTCAGCACCCGGAACTTGGTGTCACCGTTCAGCTACCTATCATCAGCGTCAAGAAGAACCCGCAAAACCCTATGTACACCCAGCTGGGTGTCTTGACGAAGGGTACGGTTATCGAGGTGAACGTTAGCGAGTTGGGATTGGTCACGACCGGTGGTAAGGTGGTGTGGGGAAGATACGCGCAGATCATGAACCACTGCGAGAATGATGGGTGTGTTAACGCGTAAGTTTACCCTCTGAGATATCCTTTTTCTAGCGGGATGCTAACTTTATTGCAGTGTACTCCTGGTTTAGAAGCGGTGTCTATAATAGAACTGAATTTAAAATAAAAGCGGATAGCTTTGGAGGGGCGTTTAGTTTTTAAATATTCTGTGTTTTATCATCGGAGCTAAATAGGCGTCTACGAACCACCTTTTTTCCATCAGTCGCTGTGTTATCGATATTCTATCATTCTTTGATTTCGATATTTGGCCTGCCCCTTTTTCTGCCACGATGAGGCTGTCTTCCTTCACCTTTTCCTGCTCTGTCCTTGCTAGCGCGTCGAAATTCATCGGTTGTAAGGAAGGTCCAATGGCTTCAAGCAGAGTCAAAGGGAAATGCGGCCAATATAGTTGCAGAAATCCCAAGGTAGGGCCCATACAATCAAGCTCACAAGGGATTCGAAAACAGAACCCTACACCTGCGGTTCAAATGATGGAAGTGGCCTATAACATTGTTTTGTTTCGATATTCCACATGCGGCTAGGAAATAAAGTATACAGTTGCGAAACTCTCGCCCGTCAATGTAGCCATCGGTGTCACGGCCCAGCCAATGAAACCGCAGCGGCTTCCCCATCTTCAACTTCTGCCCAAATTGTACAGCATCTCGCCAACCACATGAAAATAATCTAGACTAACTTGACATGCACGGGGAATGCATCGCCGCAACCTGCAAAGTAGTTTTATTGGGCGACATGGAAAACCTTGTCTAAATCTCCAGGCGTGGCATAGATGTCGTGACTGCCACAAGTGCGGGGAAGGGTTGCTAGATGCATCTCATCCTCTCACCGGTATCAATTCTGGCTTGCATTGCAGAATCTATCGGCAGAGTTCCTACCCCCCATATGGAAAGCCGGGATTTATCAGATCAGCCACGCAGTAAATATTGTCTGCCAAGTATCAATGCCATTGGTTTCTCAACGCGGGTTATTTCTTATTCGTTTAACGCTCTGCAAATATGCTGTCATCATCTCAGCCCAGGCAGTGTCTGCTAGGCACGAACATATAATTTTGCTTAGCCTAACATAACCACTCCCGCGGAGCTGCGAGTAGTTAAGTGTTGGCATCTCTTGCCATTTGTCATACCGCATTTTTCGAGAAGGCCCCAAGAGTCCTTAGCAATCTGAATATTATATACGCGGCCTTATTTCCCCATCCTCACATGAGACTTAGCTGCTAACGTGACGCACACGTTATCGACCACTCGCCGCTCAAACGAGCAAACACACTTCCGGCCTTTAATAAAGCATATACGCTATATACTATGGAACTTGTTAATAACCTAATCCAAGGAACCACGACCAAAGTCAAAAAGCTCACAGTCGACAAATCCGACTCTAGAAACAAGAGCTCTAGCTCGAGGACTAAACAGACCAACAGAAATACGAGAAAAGCACTCAGCACAACTGACAAAGAGCTCCAGAAGTTATTTGCAATAAAGGAGGGTCGAGCCCAACCAGACCAGGCGAATACAAACGGGCCAGCAGCCGGCCAGCCTTCTCCCCCTCAGGATAAAACTCGAGGGCAGGAACCCGCCAATCGCGTAAGCGGCGAACAAACTCAACATGTCCAACAAAGCGACAGACGACCTGGCCACACCAGCGGCGGACAGCGTGACAACCCCAGCAGAAGGAAACGAGACGAACCCAGCGCCAATCGACGAGACGGCCAACCTAGCAAGAGCTGATCAAATGCGGGAAACAAGGGCTTGCCAAGAAAAATTCCTCAGGTATCAGGAGTCTTTCAACGATATAATAGAATGTCTTCGAAAATGTAATGGTGATGAGCCGCCCGATGAAAAGCCAAACCTGATGGGCGAGGAGGTAGATCCTGAAGGCGCGGAACTGTCGCCAACTCCTGAAGCTATGACTCCCGAAGTTATAACCCCCGAAGCTATAACCCCCGAAGCTATAACCCCCGAATCTATAGCTAAGAAGAAAATGAAGGAACTTACCGATCGATCAGCTATACTTGGCCTTCCTACGGCAATCGCTGAAAGCCGCCTAAAAGAGCTTTGCTGCAACAAGGACGGGCCTGAGGACATGAAATTCCCCGTCATCAATCTCGTTGAGCTGCAAAGACTAAATATTTATGCGATTCGAAAGAGGCTCGCAGAAAAGGCCATTGCTATTTTGGATACAACGTCCCTATGTGATAACGAGGCGTGGCGAATTAAGGGTCTAATGTCTGACTATTGTAAGTAGCTATAACAAATAACCTCTAGACTCCCCGCACTAATGGTTGACAGGCAACGCCCTCAGAGACTTCGACTACATGCTACAAAAAGAGAACAATGAGATTGAGCGTGATCCATTCTATCTCATGTACAGCCGATGGTGCGACTGGGCGATCATGAAACCCGTAGTAAAGAAGCTCTATAAATCCACCACCAAAACAATGATGGAGGCACCGAGAGATTATGCCGATCCGGAGATGATCGGTGATGCTCGTGCCTGGACAAAAAAACGGGCAAGAGACGCCTCCTTCTATAAGCGGTTCTGGTTTGGCCTCGCGGGTGGCCTGGCACTGATCGCTCCTATGCTGCTTATTCTTCTTCATCATGACCGAGTCACGGCCTTGGCGACGGCTTCTGTTGCGACAGTGTTTTTTGCGGTGACGATGGCGTTTTATCATGAAGCTGATGCGAGTCCATTGGCTCCCGTGGGGGCAACGGCGGCGTATTCTGCTGTTTTGATTGTTTTGGTGGGGACAAAGCTTTGAAGGGGCGTGTTTACCCCGTCTATATTTTGGTTATGTTTATTACATAGCCGGAGTTTTCATATAATTTCAGTTAGAGTGCCGTTGAAACAAAATAATTGTTGTGGGGAGTTAACATATTTGCTAAATTATATGGAGAGAGTATCATTTTTGACCTTATTTTTATCTGGGATTATCCCTAAATAATTTGTTTATAAATTCGTTATATCAAGATAAAATCTATGTGTCGTTCATCATATGCAAGAAGCTGCACTTTTATCACTTCTCACAATACGAGCTCCCTCTGACGAGCTCCCTATGATGACCCATATCACTCCAGCACAATCACCCTCCTCGCAACCAACGGGCTCGTCTCACAAATCTTCCCATGATCATGCGCATCCAAACACGCCCTCCTCGAATTCAACACCGCAACCCTCGCACGCGGAATCATCTCCGCCACATACCTATCAATCGGGCTCGGGGCATCCGCGTCCGCCTCAGCGAACATCTCTCTAACCAAGGACGCCACATCCGCAATACCATGGTTGGCAGCTTCGCCGCGGTCTAAAGGGGATAGGTAGTTAGCAAAACATATCGAAAAACTCGGAAAAAGGGGGCCGGGGGAGGAACATACACATAGTCATCGCATGCGCCGCATCACCAATCAATGTCACTCTCCCATCTCTACTCTCGAACCCCTCCGCAGGCGGCAGCCAATCCTCCAGCGCCAAACTCTTCACCTCCGCCCCCCCCGGAATATCCGCCACGATCCCCCTAAACGGCTCCACCCACCCCTTCGTAACCTCCTTCATCCACCCCACCCTCTCCCCCTGCACCGGCGTCTCAACCGGCTCCTCCCTCCCCAAAAACCCCTTCCGAAACGGCCACGAAACAAGGATCTGACACTCCCTATCCTCCTTCGGGTCTACAGGGACAGAGAGGAAAGAGAACCAGAAGAAAGCGTCCGTGGCGGGGTCGCTGGCTTGGAAGAAAAACGGGTCGAGCGCGCGGATGGAAGCGCAGCGGGCGGAGGAATAGGGGACGCTGGTGCCGAGGAGGCGGACGGGGAGGATGTAGTTGGATGGGGAGGGGGAGAGGAAGGTGCGTACGCGCGAGTGGGAGCCGTCGGCGCCGATGAGGTGGGTGCCGGTTGCGGTGGTGCCGTCGGTGAAGGAGGCGGTTACGGCGGAGGGGGTGGTGGTGTCAATGGCGGCGATGGTTTTGGACCACTGATGGGGTTAGTCGGAGGGTGATAAGTTGGGTGAGGGGGAGCGCACCTGGATATCTAACCCATCCATGAGGAGGCGACGGAGACGCTCGCGGGAAACGCGAATGCGTGTATTAGGCGGCACCCTGAAGCGCTCCGACCCATCTTGGAGGTCAAAAAGGAGGAAATTCCCCGTGAGTCCCTCGGCGACGGCGGCAGTATCGACGAATGTCTCGGGGAGACGCGCGAGGAGGTCGACGGGGAGGAGGGCTTCAAAGTCGGGAAGCGCCCAGTGGATTGTCAGGCCCCAGCCGGCGCCGCGGTGGGTGGGGTTGGGGTCACGCTCGTAAATGGTGAAGGGGACGGGCCCGGTTGAGGAGGAGGCGGCGTGGTGCTTGCGCAGGGCTTGGGCGAGGACGAGGCCTGTGATGCCGGCGCCGATGATGAGGGTGTGTGGAGCGGGAGAGGTCATTGCGCTGGGTGGGATGGGGGAGATCTGGGATGGTGGTGGTTGTCTGGTTTAGCTTTCGCCCCTTGCTGCGGAGGTGTTGGAGATGTTGTAGGATCTGTTTGAAACTCGATCTGTTCTGCATGATCTTCACATACGACAAGAGGTTGAGTATAGGCTGGGTACCCGGTGGTATTGCGTCGGGTTTCGGGCAGTATAGTGGGGAGAACCCCGAATGGTGGGGGTGGGAGTATCGCCGGAAGTACTCCGTACCTTCCTTCCTCATTCCTTCCTTGATCATAATATCATCATGGTAATCTGATTAAACCCACCTTCAACTCCAATAGTACAGTTCTTACTGCAGAAAATACTACCTCACAACCTTACTACTGACTATACTTGCCTAACTTGCCTAACTTGCCTCATTTTCCTAGCTTACCTAACTTAGCTAAAAATACAGTATATCGGCCATTCCCCAATCAAGCCTTCACACCCGTAACCCTACCACAACTAACCACACCCTACCATGACTAACCCCAGTCATCATCCCTGTCATGACCCCTGTCACAACCCCTACACCTAACACTATAACCAAGAATAAACCCTGTCTGCCGATCCCGCCAGCCCCCATCTAAACTAAGTCTAGATCGTTTCCGCGGCGGGAACCGGGCGGCCAATTCCCGATACAACCAGCGGAATCCGCACCTAAAAAATTCCCACAACCCAATGCATGGGCCTTTCTCCAGACCCAGCGCCCGTTGGCCGCACAGCGCTAGAAAATTAGCCGAGATAAGGATGTGACACGCCCGCGCGCCAATCGGAGCTGGTGGCATGCATGTGGACTAGATAGGGCAGAGAGGACAGGGATAGCGTAGGGACAGGGCAGACAGGGCAGGCAGGGCAGGGATGGTGCCTGGTTCAAATATCTCAAATCTCATAAGGATACCCTGGGATACTTTAGAAGGTATGCTCGTATGCTCGTACCGAGTACGGAGGAATGAGTACCAAACATCACACAGAGATCTCTTCACAAACGTGTCAACGGTGCACAGGAATGTTCCGTGAGACTTTTGTTATTATGTACAGTATACTCCATGTCCACTTCTATGTCCACCTCTCTTCTCGACGGAACTCTCCGTTCTGTGGGCCCTCCGCTTCCTCCACCTTGATATCCACTGTTACCGTGGCCGTGATACCGCCACCGTTCCTCTCCCTCGTCCCTGTCCTCTGCGTGGTGACGTTGCTGTCTGTACCCAGAATCTCCTTCTGGCTGCTCGTGTCGCTGGTGTTGTCGCGGTCGCGCCAGCGTTCGGCGCTCGCGCGGTCTCGAGCGGACTTGAGGACTTGCATCGCGTTGGCGCTGCCATTGGTGCGTTCGCGGCTGGCGCCGTGGGTGTAGTAGGATGTCTTTTCTTTGAAGTAGGTGAAGAGTGGTGCGAGGGTGGGGATGCATGTGAGTGAGATCTGGGAGAGGGTTAGCTTGTGTTATATTATGCAGAAATGGAAGGAAGTACGCACGCCAACGTTCATCTCGATTGTTCCCCAGAGGACGAGCATTGTAGAATTGCCCGTCTTGGCTATGGTGATAATCTGGACCATGCGCATGATGGAGCAGATGGTCGTGAAGAGGCCGAGCAGGAAGACGGTCATCAGGGCAATCTTGCGTCGTATATTGATCTGGAGCGAGTAGAGGAGGGGAATGGGAAGCACGAAGATTATGCAGTCGAAGATGATGGTGATGGCGGCTAGAGCGTAGAAGGTGGTGTCGTTGGGGAGGCAAGAGCCGGGAGTTTTGGGAAGCCATGATTTTTTAACCTGGGGGACAAGTTAGAGACGATAACTATGAGTAGAGGTGATAATTTGAGTATGTACCGGCTTGCATTGGAAGATGAGAACGAGCGTGCCTCCGAGATGGCCAAGAACGCAGGTGATGAGGACGATCCAGACGAATTTCCGATATGCCTTGTTCGACTTGTTCAGAATGCGAAGGTATGAAAGGCAGAGGGCGACTTTGAAGCCGGTGATGCCAGCCATGTAAAACGGTCTCCCGGCGAAGTTGATCTAATCATGCCTTGTCAGCTAGAGAACTGTATCATGATAATTGTCCAGACTCACAACTGAGTACTGATTGAGGTTTTCTGTCGGCCTAATCGCAATATCGAGCCCGAGGCCCCATCTCGACTCTACTCCTCGTTAGCAAATACACAATGCGAAGCCATCCGGAGAACTCACGGCCAATACAGAGACCACTGTAAATAACACTGCAAACCTATCACATCCAAATAAGCATTGCGCCCAAAATCAGCCACCGCTCAGGGCGCCTCACCGCTGAGAACAGGATAACCCAATCGTCCTTCCCCACGGCCTTCACCATCGCAACGCGCACATATCCACGCAGCGCAACCGTAAAAACCATCAACCCCGTGAGTCCCAGCACCACGCCCAGGATGGACGGATACTGCGACTTGGCCAGCACTTCCGGACTGGCATTGTGCACCCACTGCATCGTTGCTGGGGAGAATCTCGACGAAGCCAGAAGAGGATGGGATGAAGAATGATAAAAAAAACAGTTCCACGCCCTGTGAGATCTTGACGGCGACAGTGCCGTGATAAGGCAGGCCGCTGGCCGCCTCCTAATCCCACATTTCGCCGTGTAGTGACCTGTCACCATGTTGGTTTGGGGGGGAGCAGATCCCCCCACCAATATGTGCCCACGCACTGGGAACACCCATGAACAAACCAGTACTTCGGCATCAACCTCGAACAATACGTGTTGATCTGCGTTCACACATCCTCCTCAGGTACTAGCAGCCCTGTGAGCATGTCTCAGTCGTCGGTTCGGAAAGCGTCTTGCCGGGCGAGTATTGGGGCGGGGAAATGCCTTATTGGCGGCCAATGGTGAAATCACCACCGAGTGTGCCTGTCGCGAATTGAAGCCATAATGCAGCTCGCGAGCAGATAATTTGGTGGCGGTCGAACCCACCATCACTCTGCATATCTGGCGATGGTTGGCTCCTGCAAGTTCGGAGCTCCGATTTTTTCTCGGGCTTCGTTTGCTAGACGGGGGGATTGTCACCTTGGAAGTGCCGGCGCTTCCTGGAAGTGATCGTCGCGAGATCGTTGCGGATGCAAAACTTTCGCTCCGCCGTTCCTTTTGTTCCCTGATCGCCCCACCCCCCCTCCGGAATCACAGGGATGACCGCTTCTATTGTGAGGATCATGGGGATCAGAGGAGCGAGGGGGAGCTGGTAGTAACGTATCAGCGCCGGTAATGACTAAAACAGGTATGGCGAAGTGTACATTGCCGAGCGAGTCGAACTCTGGATGTCTCAACAGATATTTCGTCCACGCACTCCTCTCGTGCATGGCCAGGGGTTACGCGACGCAGATCCAAGGGGTGGATCCGCTGTCGATATTCTTCATTGGGAAGGTAGACCATGCAAATATCACTCTGGTTTAGAGTATTCTCCGGAATGTACTTACTTCATGGCACCCTGTCGTACCTATCTCGCACGTGTGTAACACCCCCCCAACCCCAGGGTCGTGACTTCTTTCCAATGTCGCGCTGCAATTTATTCACGTCGTTGTAAAATAACAAATCTCTTTTTCTCCTGCGTCGCTGTTTTGCAATTGCGTTGTTGTGCTGTTCACTCGTTTTTGCAATAACATCGCGCGATGGAGGCGTCTACCATGGATGAGAAAAAGATGTCGGTCCCAGGCGACGAGACCACCAGTATCGATGGACGGTCGGCCCATTCGCCTGTGGAGGGAAGCATTGAGAGCAGAGATCTCGATAAGGCGTATCTCTACCTCAATCACCAGAGCGAGGCCGCTGAGACAGTTGATCTCAAAGCTTTGCGACGAAAGATCGACTGGTGGATCGTCCCTATCATGTTTGCGTGCTACACGCTGCAGTTTATTGACAAAGTCGTCATCAACGTGAGTGCTTAGCAGGCAAAGCCGTCAAGGATGTAATACTGATTATTTACGAATAGTATGCCGCTGTCATGGGAATCACCAAGGACCTGGGACTAGTCGGCAACAACTTCTCAAACGTCGCATCCGCTTTCTTCATTGCATACCTCATCGCCGAAGTCCCCAATGGTTGGTTCTCCTCTACATGTTTCTGTCGCACGTACTGACACTTCCAGGCTACTTCCTCCAAAAGGTCCCCGTCGCCAAATGGCTCGCCGCCAACGTCTTCCTCTGGGGCGTTGCCACTGCCTGCACCGCCGCTGCCTTCAACTATCACTCTCTGCTCGTTGCGCGCATCTTCCTCGGCATCTTTGAAGCCTCAATAGCACCCTGCCTCATGCTCATCAGCAGCCAGTGGTACACCAAGTCCGAGCAAGCCCCCAGGTTCAGTCTCTGGTACTGCGGCCTCGGCGTTGGCCAGATCATCGGCGGCATTGTCTCCTTCGGCTTCCAGCACGTGGAGCACTCCAGCCTCAAGGGATGGCAGTTGATGTTCATCGTCCTCGGTGTCATCACGAGCTTGGTTGGTGTCGCAACATACTTCATCCTCCCCGATACGCCCATGAAGGCCAAGTTCCTCACCGAGGCCGAGAAGGTGGCCCTCCTGAAGCACGTCTCCGTCAACCAAACCGGTATCGAAAACCACCACTTCAAACTGACCCACATCCTCGAAGTCCTCATGGACGTCCAGATCTGGCTCATGGTCATCCTGACAGTCCTGGTAAGGCCCCCCCCACCCCACCGCGATCCACACCCCCGCTAACCCACACCCCAGATCTCCGTCTCCAGCGGCGTCATCACCTCCTACTCTTCAACCCTCATCTCGAACTTCGGCTTCTCCAAGCCCCACTCCGCCCTCCTCAACATGCCCGGCGGCATCGTCTCCATCGTCTCAACCCTTGTCGTCGGCTTCGGCGTCCGCCACACCTCCAACCGCTGGGCCTGGATCGTCGCCTGCTGCATCCCCGGTATCCTCGGCGGCGGCCTGATGTCGTTCGCCCCTAAGTCGAACCGGGCTGCCCTTCTCGCGGGTATCTACCTCGTCAACGCCATCGTCGCCACGCTCGTCGTCATCTACCAATGGACCGTCGCCAACTGCGCTGGCCACACCAAGCGCGTCGTCGCGAGCGCTCTCATCGCCGGCAGCTTCTCCATCGGCAACATTATCGGCCCGCAGACGTTCCAGGCCAAAGACGGCCCGGAGTTCCGCCCGGCGAAGATTATTGTGCTGGCGACGCAGGCGGCGGGCGCGGCGGTTGCGGTGGTGCTGTTTGGGTACTATGTGTGGGCGAATAAGAGGAAGGATAGGAAGGAGGAGGCGGCAGGTTTGTCCGAGGGGAGGGATACGGAGGCAGATGCGTGGAATAATAAGACGGATAAGGAGAATAAGTCGTTTAGGTATGTGTACTAATTTGTGGGATGGGGAGGGGGTGTATATACTTCTGTGTTGGTTTCGGTGGAGGGAATATGGGGGGGACAGAGGAGTGTATTTACCTGCCATCTTACTTAGCTATATACTGCCTTTTAATAGACTCGAAAGTTTTCTCTGAAGCTGGTACTCCTTTTTGTAGTAGTATATCTTTGAACAACAGTGACTTAACAGAATCCCACCCGAATCACTCATGTGCATCAAACCACCATTATGTTCTCATCCTGGACGCCCCTGCATGAGAGGCGTATTAATGTGCAACCCTTATTGAAGTCCAAGATTGAACCCCTGCCATGTAGTAAAAAAGCATAGATGCGAGGACACGAAGGACGACAAAAAGAAATGACTGAGCAAAGGGGGATGTAGACACGAAACAAAAGGTGAAATTTAAGGGGGAAAAAAGGGAATTGTTTGCGGGAAAGATACTGTTTAGCTATGATGTAGGAAGGAAGGAGCGTTGTTCGTTCCTTCCTTTGTTATAGTTACTAAGACTAAATGGAGAAAGGAAGGAGCTTGGTTCGTTCCTTCCTTTATTATAGTTATTAAGATTGAATGGAGGAAGGAAGGTGCATTGTTCGTTCATTCCTATGTTATAGTTCTTAAGATCGAAGAGAGGAAGGAGCGGCCGGTGCATTGGCGTATTAGATCGTATTTGCCGCTCACTGACATGAAGGGATAACTTATGGAGTCTCACGGTAATTAAGGTTAAATATAGGCTAACTTTAGCTTTATTACCGTGCGACTCCATAAGTCTGCATACAGTGTGGCCGTTTGCAATGCGAGAAGCGAACTGCATCTGTATTGTTCTAGCTACCATGAGTTGGATATTCAACCCAGTTACTATGCACTGCAATGTATGTATTTGATTCATTGACGCTATACAAACTAAATATGTAATTTAGGGAAAAAACCAAGATCCTTTCATGAAAGTGCCACATAAAACAGCGGATTACTTCTTCCCCACTCTTACTTGAGGCGCGGGGATTGGTGTGATGGCGCTCTATGCGCCCCTGTAAAGTTTTGTCGTTCGTTCTCACTTGTCCACTTTTGCTATCAAAACTGGCTACAGAAGAGTTTGCATTGTAAAAGTGGACAACTACCTGTACGGTCTCGCTAGTACACACACCATCCCATGAGAGGGAGTTGTGCAGTTTCGCGTCTGAAATTCGGTTGAATCACGATTAAAACGATGAAGTGCACAACTCAATGCCACAGCAATTACCAGATCCTCATATTAAAATGTATGTCAACGTCACAACTTATCAGTAGCCCAAGTACTTTTTAATGTCTGTTGCCACGAAGAGTTTGGTATACTCGTATCAGGAATGGTATACACTAAATAGCATTGATGTTATATAAGTGTACTAAGTTACATGGCCCTTCTCTAAATTTCTCCGCCTCCCAATTTATCATTCACGCTATATATATATGTTCGTTAAAGTCTGCTAAATCCTCGTTTAGAATCTACTTCAAACCCGGCATAAATTCCAGCTCATAACATCCAGCTCCTCAAATCGGCTCATCACGAGGCTCAATCATCACTTCATTCACCGCAACATGCTCCGGCTGTCTCAGAGTATATACAATCATATTCGCAACATCCTCAGGATCGAGGACCTTTGCTCCTGAGGGCTCTCCGTATTTCTTGAGAGCCTCAGCATCTGTCGACATTGACAGGAGCTCTGTGGCCACATTTCCAGGCTGGATGCTTGTGACACGCAAACCAGTGCCGGCTGTCTCAACACGCAAGCCTTGAAGCGTTGCTTCGACGAAGAATTTACTTGCCGAGTACACACCAAGGCCAGGGAAAACCTTCCTTCCTGCATCCGATGATATAGCAACGATGTGGCCCTTGCCTCGGGACAGCATAGAGGGGACGGTTGAGGACAGACAGTTAAGTAGGCCCTTGCAGTTCACATCGACAGTGCGTTCCCAATCCTCGGTTTGCACATTTGCCATCATTGTGAAGTACATGACACCGGCGCAGGAAACAAAGATATCGACCGGGCCAAGAGTCTCTTCAGTGGCGCGCACGAGTGACTCGACCTGCTCCTTCTTCGTGACATCGGTTTGGTGGACAAGAACTTTGCCGCCGTAGGTTGTGATCATCTTCTTAAGAGATTCGAGAGCCTCAGTGCGGCGCGCGGCAAGTGCGACATGAGCACCTTCCTTAGCTAGAGCAGCAGCAGTCGCAGCGCCGATTCCAGACGACGCGCCGGTGACGACAGCTACGAGTCCGCTTAATGGCCCCTTCTTTGGCAGGTTCCCAGCACCATTCAACTGTTGCAGACGTAGAGGTTGACGTGGCAGCCAACCTCTGGCGTACCAATTGCGAGCATAGGTCTCGAGCAACTTTACGTCGATTTTGGGGCGCTGTAGAGCGCCAAGGACGGTCTTCGACTCATCATCGCCGAGCATCGTGATATCTTTCAGGAACTCCACGGTTGGCATACCACCACGAAGAATGTCAGCAGTGAAAGCGCCAGCCCCTCTCTTTGCAGAGCCTCGCTTCTGTGTCCAAAGCGAAACCCACTTCTCCCATTCAAGTGGCTCTGCGGGATATCCGAGCTCTGCAAGGTTATCAAACAGCGACTTGGTCTCCACGGGGTTGGAATCCCCGAGATGGAACACACGTTGCTTTGTCTGAATATCATTGGAGATAGTAGTGATGGCCTTGCTGACATGGTCGACTGGGGTCATCTCAGCGCGCCAGCCGGCGATATCTGGGTAATACCCGAGGTGCAGGGATTCCACAAGCAATGCAGTGAAGAGATCATAGGTATTGGTCGACCCCGAGGTACTATGGCCGCTGATGGTTCCACATCGTAATATCCTCACCGGCATTCCTCGGCGACCTGCCTCATGAACGAGCTCCTCGGCAACATATTTCGTCTGCCCATAACCATCGACGAGGCTCTCTGGAACAGCTTCTACTCCAATCATAGAGCTCTCGGGCCATGCCTTCTCGGATGGTGGCAAGACGCCGTTTGTGGATATGTACTGTAGCGTCGCTCCGCTTTGCCCCGCCAGGCGCAAAATCTTTCTTGTGCCGCCCACATTGGCATCCCGTAAGGCAGCGTAAGGATACACCAAGTTGACGGTGGCTGCAGCGTGGATAATGACTTGGACATTGTCCACAAGCTCCTTATAGGCGCCAATGCCAAGGCCAAGTCGTTTATGCGAAAGGTTGCCTGGGAGAACCTCGATGCGATCGAGGATCGAGTCCTTCCATAGTCCCAGATCAAGCAAGTTCTTGCGAATCCTTGCGACACCGGCTGGGGCATCTTCTCCTTTGGGGTCAGTGAAGCGCACCAGGCACAAAATGCGGGCCGATGTTGATTCTAGGAGATCGCAGAGTATGAAGGCACCCAGGAAACCGGTGGCACCAGTCAACAACACCGTATGGGCATCTTCAAGAGAACACACGGGATTGCCAGCGGGCTGGATACTCTCAGGAAGTGTGCAATCCGCGCGCAACACAGCAGGCAAATCTGCCTGTACTGCTGCGGTGTGTCCATCTCGAACAGCAAGTACAACATCCAAGTGGCCCTGGAGCGTGGGGTTCACAACAAGGCGTGCTACTGGGACGAGGAAGCCAAATTCCCTTGACAGCCTGGTGGCAAGATCAGCAAGTGTCAAGGAATGACCACCCAGATCGAAAAAGGTGTGTTCCTTTGTCACGGAGTTGAATGGTACGTTGAGAGATGCAGCCCAAATCTCTGCAATGGCCTCGGTGTTGATTCTGGGGTCACGCTCAGTCTTGGTGTGGTTGAAAATGGTTGAAATGGAAACAACTGGGGGCGGCAGTTTCTTAATGTCAGCCTTTCCAGATACTCTGTTGGTGGGTAGCTCGTCAAGCTCGACCCATAGGGCAGGAATCATGTACTGGGCCAACGACGTCGAAAGGGTTCGTCGAGCCACCAGACTGTATCCAGCCTCGTCGACTATGGGGATGGCTCGGTGTCCTGGATCCTCCTTGTCATGTACAATATATGCAACCAGCTGACGATCGAGGCCGTCGCCATGAGCGATAACTGCGCATTGCTTGACGGCTAGTTTCTCAATAATGGCATTCTCAACCTTGCCAGGCACGACGGAATAGCCTCGGACCTTGATCATAGCTCCTACGCGGCCAGTGATCTCAAGAACGCCAGACGGGAGCATCTTTGCTAGATCCCCAGTTCTGTACATGCGGGAACCTGGCGTTGCGTCAAACGGATTCGGCACGAACGCCTCGGCGGTAGTTTCTGGAAGGTTGAGATAGCCCCGGGCGAGAAGCGATCCACCGACGAACAACTCTCCAGCGACACCAGTCTCGACCTTATTACCGCTCGCATCAAGGATATAGGTATGTTCCGGTTCCATGGGTTGACCAACAGGGCAGTAAGGAGCCTCCTCGTCAATAATTTCCCGGATATCTCCACAGGCAATCTCGTGGGTCTCACTGGCGCTGTAACAGTTGAGCAGGCGCGTTTTTGGGAGAGCTTTCATGGCACGGCGGGCAAGATCGGTAGTGACGACCTCGCCATTGAACCATAACGTGCGAAGATCTGGGAGATCAGACTCAATATCTGGGTGTCTAGAGAGGACTGCAGCCAAAAGAGTCGGTGTCATGAGGGTTTCTGTGATGCGCTGGCGGGAAAGCAGATCCACAAGCGCAACGGGGTCGTAACTAGCCTCGTCCGGGACGCAAAAGACAGTTGCTCCTCTCAAAAGGGGCCGCAGAATTTCCCAGACAAAGAAGACATTGCAAGCCACGCGGTCTCCCGTTGAGAGATCACTGAGGCGGAATCTCAAGTCATACGATAGCACCGGCGCCATGTGGGGGTTTGCAATCCCCTTGGGTCGGCCAGTGGTTCCAGACGAGTAGGACACAAATGCAAGGCGTTCGAGGTCATCATCAGCTGGTAAAGGAGAGAGCCCCTCCATGGGTTCTGTGGATTTGTACGGGTCCGTCCCAAGTTCATCCAAAAGAATGAGGGGAATATCTGCGTTGAACTGGTTGGCTTGAGTTGAATTTGTGATTACGACGGTTGGTTTGGCATCATCAATAACATCCGCCAAGAGATTAGGTGGGTAGGCCAGTTCAAGAACCAGGAAGGCCCCTCCAGCACGGAGAGCCGCAAGACAAGCAATCACATAATTTGCGCTGCGCCCCAAAAGCACGCCGACGAGATTGTCGCGACCAACTCCGTGGTCACGGAGGCGGTTGGCGAGGGCGGTTACTCTTTGGTCCAACTCGCTGTAAGTCAATTTGGTGGTCTCATCCTCTAGTGCAATGGCATCGGGCGTAGCCAGCATCTGCTGGGCAACCAGTGCCGACAAGTCCCTTTTGATGTCAATGACCTGCATCTGTCTGGATTTCGTTGATTTGTGAGGCGCCGCAGCACTACCGTTGAGAAGCAAGGATCCAGCTTCTGTTATATGACTTTCCGAAGAACTATGGTTTGTTTTTCTGGGTTGGTCATTGGTTGCACCACATTGGGATTTAGCACCTGAAGCTCCCCCAACCACATCGGAGTTGGAGGTCACTTGCGGTACGATGCCGTTTTCGGAAGGCATCTGATCGCCTTGCTGAGAAATGGTAAAGTAGGAGTCGGTCAAGGCAAGTTAGGGCGCCTTATCAACACGAATACTCGCCACGGGCCTGGATGCTTGGGAGGTGTGTCGTTGAGCGATAATTATTGACCCTCTAAGGTGGGGCCAAGTGGCACTGTGGCGATGATTTTCTTGTTTAGGTCTACAACATTTCAATAATGACGATGATGGCAAAACTGCGGTCTTACTAGCTAAACTGTGTTTTCTACGTATTTTTATATTGCTTTTAATTAAATAAATCTACATGATTGGAGACAGAAGTCCTGCGAAAAAATTAAGGTTATTACCATCAAAGTTTTTCAAGTGCCGTATGCGGCTAGTTGTATCATGTGACCTTGAATTTTAAGGGCCCAGGTGTTCCATCGTTTCCAGGCCGTTCATTGGTCCATTAACAACCTAGGTGCCGAGGCACGTTTTGAAGATAACCTAATATCTCCTCGAAACAAGAGGCTTGGAGAACTTCGAAAGAGAACTTGTGGATTCGAATACTATTAAAAGATTAATAATCATTGCTGTATTGCTAATCGACGGCCTTAATATTGATATTAAGAGAGAAAAGCCGCCGTATATAAGTATAAGCCCAGCCCGCGTTGCATAGAAACTCCATTTCATCATCATTATTACAGCAAAATGGCTCAATCAACCTACCAATCCGTTGTCCTCGCAAAGCGTCCTACGTCCCTCATCGTCCCGGGCGAGACGTTCACTGTGCAGGAGCACAAAGCCTTAACGGCAGCAGATCTGAAGGATGGAGAAGTCCTGGTTGACACTCTGTACCTCAGTCTCGATCCTGCGATGCGGGGCTGGCTCAATGGTGAGGACCCCCTCCTCCTCACGTGACATCCCCAACTTTTGACCATGCCTCTGATATGCCTCACAGATACGCGCTCGTATGTCCCTCCCGTGCAGATCGGCGAGAAGATGCGCGGCGCCGTGATCGCGAAGGTGCTGGCCTCCAAGTCCGCAAAGTTCGCCGAGGGCAACTACGTCACCTGCTCCACCGGCTGGACCGAGCAGGCGATTGCCAAGGAGAAGGAGCTCACGCTCCTCGAGGTCCCGGCCGGCGGACAGGTTACGGATGCCCTTGGTGTCTTGGGAATGACTGGCCTGACTGCGTATTTCGGCCTGATTGACGTCGGAAAGGTCAAGGCCGGCGACTTTGTCGTCGTCTCGGGCGCAGCTGGAGCTACCGGAAGTGTCGTGTGCCAGATTGCGAAGCTGAAGGGAGCCAAGGTCCTGGGTCTTGCGGGAAGCGATGACAAGGTCGAGTGGCTAAAGGAGCTTGGATGTGACGGTGCGCTTAACTACAAGGACCCGAACTTCCGTGCCCAGTTCAAGGAGGCGACAAAGGACTTGATTGATGTTTTCTTCGACAATGTCGGAGGAGAGATCCTCGAGATGGCTCTGTCGAGAGCCAAGGCCCATTCGAGATTTATCATGTGTGGTGGTAAGTTACCTATCGTTTGGCCAGCGGCGATTTTCTGACTTTGTGACAGCTATCTCGCAGTACAACGATGCCAAGCCAACAGGACCAAAGGTTGTTTCCCTAGACCATCTTAGCTTCAATTCAAGACTAACCCTTTCGTAGAACATCTCGATGGTCATTGCTATGCGCATTAGGTAAGTTTCCTTATCGCAGCTTAGAAAATCTCGCAGCTAACAGTTCCCCCAGAATGGAAGGATTCATCGTATTCGACTACGTCAAGGAGTTCCCTGCTGCGCGTAAAGAACTCGTGCAGTGGCTCTCAGACGGAAAGCTGAAGCGCAAGGAGACGATTGTCAAGGGTGGACTGCGTGCTGCTGAGCAGGCGCTGGTTGCTCTATACAACGGAATCAACACCGGTATGTGAACCCCGATTATTTCTCAGGCTTGATTCATGCGGCTAACTCTTGTGTCCGTATAGGAAAGTTACTCGTTGAGGTTAAGGCGGAGAACGCGAACGGAGGGTCGAGGTTGTAAGTTAAACTCGTCATAAACAAAGGCGCCTTGGCAAGGGAATTGTCATAGGGGGGTCGATGGACGACCCAGAGCTTGTAGATACTTGGTTGGATATACAGCTGCTGCCACGCGGGCTTGGATAGCAGTGCTGCAGCAGCCTTGTACCTACGGTTGTTCACATAATTAAAAGTTAAAACTATCAACATCAGCTGACGTGTTATAAAGGAGAAGTATGAGACCAAATGGTATATCAAATTGAACCCACTACCCCTGTAGCTCTGAATGAATCCCCCTGGTAAGACAGTACTCAAACATTGCGCCTCATCCATGCCGCCTTCAAACCAAACCCACACGGGAACTGTGCATCAGATCTACGCCGCATCCTTTTATCATGCATTCTCTCCCTCATCGGGCGCCCCTGCATGTGCTCCTGCATCACCCAACATCCGTTGGAGAACCATGAAATCACACTTCTGGTACCAGTTAACTGAGAATGCGCATTCTACGAACTCCAACTACTCCAACCACTATATACATCCCCGCTCGGGCTCCTTGGCCGAGCTTAAGGCTGGCCTTATTACCGATGGCATTGGCACCAACCAGCACTCCGTCGATCTCCCCGATCACCAGTGGATACTCGTCATATTACCTGTCTCGTGGCACTGGTGTTGTGTTATTCTAGTAATCCATCGAACAGGCACGGCCGAGAAGTGTGCCCCCTGTTTCATTGTTTCTGGGGCTAGTTTTTCGAATGAGGCTGCGATTGGCAACTATTCTTGATCTGGATATTACAAAGCTGAAGATGTTTCTCGACACACGGCACGGTGATTACAGAAGCGAAGGCCTTTGTCACTGATTTTGGCCAGCTGTAGACTACGTGGGCTGGACCCAACCTTTGGCCCGGAGCCTTCCAACCGAACTGCCACCCACGAACTATGAGGAGTTTGTGGGGGCGATGGAGATATCTCCCCGCGAAATCCGAGACTGGATGAGAAAAGCTTGCGAGGGTCGGAAAGAATTGGCGATAAATAGGATCAACTCCGTTGGGAGAGGGGCGCGTTGATCAACTAGCACTGACCAATGGGTAACATCCATATCACACAGACACCCGACACAGACCCACTGAGGGGAGGCGCTGATCCTGGACTTGCTGATGGCACAAACTCCATCAGCACTGATGATTACACAGACATAAAAATCGACGTATTCTGCCTGACCTTGTCCTACCGATGAGTTGGATGTATTCTGATGGGATAACTTCGTAATTCTTGGTAAATAAATTCTCTTTGACATATATCAGGAATGGTCCAGGTTATCTTTTTCAGGGGCTGTCAGATGTCAGACGGATGTGGGGGTTCGGTTTTGCCCAGGATTCGGCCGAGGCCTGACGTCGTAACTGTAGCCTAGTTCGCCGCCCGGCCGTATTCGTACAGAACACAACTATGCACACTACACGCACTATTCACTGCACAAAGCACAGACGAAACGCACGTACTGCCCCCTAATATTGACTCCATGGGCTCGCTTCCCCACAGGCCTTCCCCCATTTCCCCATTTCCCCACAGAAAGCCCAGAATCCAGTTCCCTTAGCCCTGAAGCGGCCCAAGACGTCTTGAACCTTTAGTTTCCCCGCACGACTTTCCCTCGATATATTCTCTTTGTAACCTCTAGATTCATCGATCGTGAATAGAAACAAGACCAGAGGTTGTTCGTAATCGAAAATAGCAGCTGAATTATAACAAACATGAGCGACATTTCGTCTCCGGCCGTGACCGCCAGGCCGGCAAAACGACAGCGGGCTGACGCGGATCTCCGGAGCCAGCGAAAGCGGGAGGCAGACAGGAAGGCCCAAAGAAACTCTCGTGAGAGGCAGAGGTCACACACGGATCATCTCGAGAACATGATCACGATTCTCCGCAAGGAGAATGGGAATGCGGCTACGAGCGAGCTGATGGAGATGGTGTGGCAGCTCCGGTCTGAGAACGAGCGTCTCCGGAAGATTATCAATAGTGCAAAGTCGGCCTTGAGCGTGATGTCGTGCGAGCCAACTCCATTGTATTACTCTCCTTATGGCAGCGTCATTTGTCCTAACTAACACATATTGCAGACCAAACCCTCAACATGTTGATTTGACCAGTGCCCCGAGGCCACCTCCAGGTAAGGGCCCACAGGTTGCTGTAGTCGAAGGCGCTCCCAACAAGAACCCAGGAGCTTCTCAGCCAAGTGCACTGCCTGCAAAGCGTAGCATAGATGATGTCATGCCGACTGCTTCAAATAGCCTCGTTCCACGTGGGGAACAAGCTCGAAAAAGACGCCAGACCGTTGCTGATATAACGGCCGAGAGTAATTGCGGGAGCGTCCTTAATTTCACTGAATCCTGGATGGACAAGAAGGCAATAGTTAGGACCGACAAAGCCCATGCCGATCTTACTCCCTGGGCTTGGCTGAGCCCGATTGCATCCATGATGCCACCACCAGCTCGCCCCCCGACACAGGGCATGCAATGCCAAATCTGGGAGAAATCGAACAAAATCTACTCTCAAATATCGACAGTCGCCGCCGCTTCTGCTTCTGCTGCACTACGCTTAAGTCCTATGGACTACGCGAATTTGATATTTAAGGCCGTGATTAACGGTTGGGCTTCCTTGGACACCTGGGAACGTAGTAATCCTATTATGAAAGCACTGTCAGACATCGATCAGGTATTCTCAGAACTTGATCAGGTAAGCAGGGCTGCGTTTCTGTACAAAAGCCACATGCTCCTCAAGGTAAGCCTAGAGCCCATTAACTAGGGAATGTATGTACTGACCAAGTTTAGTATCACATGGATCCCGAGAAGGGCAACTGGGACGAGATGCCTGAATGGCAGCGACCATCGTAAGGCAACCATGGCTCGAAGAGCATTGAATTCCGGCTGACCTTTCTCAGATTTACACAGCGTACCAAGCAACACCCTATTGCCGTTGATTTCTTCGTGTGGTAAGTGCAAGATTAAGATTCTAGACATGACCATTGCTAATCATCACCAGGCCCGCCCTACGCGATCGCCTTATTGATAGCAACCACAACTACTTTGCTACGGGCGACTTCTCGGCCTATTTCCGTCGGCATTACAAGTTCAGTTGGCCCTTCTCTTTCGAAGATACCTATGTCTACGATGGTGCGTCAAATACTTATCAAATGAGCCCAATATTTGCAAGGTACCACCGCGACCTCAAATATTGGGGCGTCGAAAGACCTTTCCTCGAGAAATTCCCGGAACTGGCAGGAGATATCACGTTAATTGATACCGAAATGAATATATTCCACCCGCAGCCTCTTCAGTCGATGGGTTACATCGAAAGCCCCCCTGAGGATGCAACCACGCCAGACATATTGTTTTCTGCAGGCTTCACGGATGGGGAGATTGCGGAGCTCTTCGATAATTTCCCTCAAGTTGGATAGACCGGTGATAGCACCAGCGGAAATGCCTATCGACGTTCTTTGTCAAGGGCAACAATTCAATGGCGACAAGAATTATGTTATCATATGGTTAGTGGCGGACCGACGACAGCAACAGACATCTGCTCTGCTTCGATGTCGGCCATACAAAGTTACGCCCATATCACTCCAAGGGAGCCGGAAGGTCCTGTGGGATGCGGACTTTCTCTACCGAAGGGTTCGGTGCCGAGATGGTTTTACGACTCATGAGGAAGTCTTTAGGATATCTCTACCTGAGGGAATATTCCATGGTTTGAAATAGCAATCGCTGTACAGTATCTTCGAGTTTCAACTGCACGATTTTCGTCCCCATGAAGGTATGATAAGGGTTGTTCATATCAGTAGCAAATTGACTATGTTTACCTTGACTACTGGCCGCTCTGAATATTGGGGGGAGGGGGGTAATTTGGAGTTGTGTGCCCAAATGGGTAATCACGTGAGCTAATTGAGGGGAAACGCATTCGGGGGATTCGGGGAATAACATTCGGAGAATTCCACGAGGATCTCCATTGGTTGGGGTTTCGTCCCATATTTCTTACTCGTAACGATCGGCCTTTCCGAATACCTTAAAAAGTTAACATATCAATGCAGCTGAGATTAAAGTTACATACTTTTTTCCCAATCATACGAGAACTGGTTCAAGTTCTACCACAGTATAATTTGTCGTGTAAACCTGCTTCGCCTCCCTGCTACTTGGCACCAGGGTTTGTGCCGTTAGTTGGCTCTATCCCCGCATTGCCGAGTCATTTGGGCTGAGTCAAGGTGGAAGACAAGCTCAAGACTACCGAGGCAAAGTTTAATGCAGGAACGAGGCAGGTTTAAGCGGACCACCGCGATATGATAAATAAACCTAAAATCTCTTGATAATTATTGTTTTTTGTTATCCCATCTCCAAAAGACTCACTCAGTTTTAGATTAATCCATAATCATGCTCTTCAGCCGCTTCACCATCTCCGCCCTGTGCGTTGGTAAGTTTACTCGGATTTCTGGCCTTTAATTGAGCTTAACTGAGCTCAATTCGACCATAAATTGCAAAGCTAACTCGAGATAAGGCGCCGGACTCGCAGCGACCACCAGAGATGTCTCTCTTGCTCAGGGACAGGCAGCTGTCGTAGCTCTCAAGAGCCTCCAGGAAGATGTTACCGCAAGCGCTGCGCTCATCAGTTAGTTTTAAACACTCACATAGACAGCCTGCAGCCATTCTAACGCCTCTCGATAGAGACCAACGTCGCGAAGATTGGGCCATTCTCCCAGCCTGCCGATATTGCGGCCCCCGTTGCCGCCATCAAGGAAGCGTTTGTTGAGATTGTTGCTTCGTTCAAGAATGCCACCGATGCCATCAAGGCCGGTGCCGCCCCAGTTGGAGCCCGCCAGCTCCCCACCGACCCAACTGCCATCGCTACCGAAATCGCCGGTATCGTCAACAACATTGCTGGCACTCTCCTCGGCCTCTTCCTCTCTTTCTTGGGCACGGTCACAGCTTGTAAGTTGCCCATTCAAAATGTAACGCTCCAGCGAGATAGCTTGCTAATTCGTGCTCCTCAAACAGCCAAGCTCTGGCAAGAAATCAGCAACCCTCTCCTTCAGGCTTTCACCGATGTCATGAGCACCCTCGAGACGATCCCTGGCCTCAATGTTGTCTTGGACATTGCCAGAGGTATCCTGAACAGCATCCCAGTCCCAGGTCTTAACATGCCCGGCTTGTAAGACTACAGTCACAGGATATGCTGGGAGTACTGCGCTGGTTATTTGTTCAGGCGAGGTGAAAGCTTTCCCATTTTTAACTATATTAAGTCGGCTTTATGCCAATTATTTAGTTATGAGAATTGTTTGTACATAATACAACTACATATTTTGCCTGTTATGTCTATGTTATCTATAAATATTTGTTTGACTTCATGTACAATATCAAAGAATTACCACCACCTACTCGCGCTACAATATTGAATAACATTCTTCTGGAGATATGATATTACGGTTGAGTTTCCCCATACAAATGTAGCGATGATGTCGTTCCGACGAGTCAGACATTACTGTGTGTGGAATCCCTTCACCCATTCAAAATATGACGGCACAAGGCAAAAGCCACAGCATTTTCATCGGATAATATGTTGGTAAGGGATTCCAACAGGACCAATCTGTCGTAGTGCATATCAAGGACAGGCCTACAGCCCTGTGCAGCCAACCGCCGACCCATGGAGATTACAATCTGCAGGCTGGAGACCTCGTGCGCCATGGGGCTTCCCCACAAACAGGCTTAGAGCCGGGTACAAACCCATATGGAGCCCAAAGCCAAGGGCCTAACCCAAATGTATACCAACGCAATCCGCCCGCATCAAAAATTTGTTGGAATTAAGCCTGAGTGCCCAGGGCTTTCCCGCTGCCAAGAATTGGACACAGACCCTCTATAGAGCCGAGAACCTAGCGGGCAACTCGCCACAACCCACACACCATGCCACAACTTGGCATCATCTGACAGAGCAGTTGAAAATAGTGTTCATTGTTCAGTCTAGATGCAAAATACGAAAGCCGATATTTGGCCGATACAAAAAAAAAAGTTCATTCCGACGCCTCCTCCCCTCGTGGTATCAAGTCTAAATGCTGCCAAGAAGCGATTGAAGGTTCACTGCAAGAGTTAGGGTGTGGCTCTGAAGTGCTGCTTCCTAAAATCGAATCTCATTAGCATTTGGTCATGAGGATATGAACTGGCTGGGTTGGATGGACGTACGTAGTAAGGCAAGTGGACGCCATTGTAGACCGCTGTCTGCCCGACGATAATCATGTTAACCATGCCCTGCTTATCCACACTGCCGAGCGCGAGTGATGTGTCAACTATAGCGTGCATAGGAAGCAAGTTCTGCCCTGGGTTCAATACGAAGTTATCGATGGTGCTGTTGCCGATGAGACCCTTCTCCTTTGTGGAGATGTGCATCATAACTGTTCCCTGTAATTGAGTTAGCGGCTGCAATGATAATGCGACAATGGATACATACAAGCTCGACTGTCAACACAGACGGGTTTGGAATAAGTGCCATCCCTGTCAAGTTGGGTTCTCCAGGCGCGGCCATTAAGTTTACTTTCGGCTCCGTGATGTTGAAGCCCTTCATGCCATTGAGTGCTAGACTAATTAGCTCGGGTCCAAGAATTGGAGAACAGCGCGCAATATACCTTTGAATGTAATGGAAGAGTTGTAGTTGACACTGTTAACGGGTAAAGCGCCGAGGTGTAGCTTGGTCTTGCCCTCCATTCTCACTTCGATGCTCTCCTGAACCAAGACCTGCTTGGCGAAGGCAGTGACCTGGTCCATATCGACAATCGTCGCTTTCTGGTCTGTGATGACGATGTTGGTATCGGGGTGATGGGCATGGATTTGGGGCATCCCGATCTGTGTGATCACCTTCTCCGACGTAATCCCATCAGTCACGAGGTGCATGCTGACGTTGAACGCGTCCAGCGTCGGCGTGAACTGGCTGTCGCTGTGCTGCAAAGCATCGACCGAGAGAGTAAGGGAATCTAACGATGGCTTCATGAACTTGAGGCTGGTGTAGCTGAGAGTCGCATCGTCGATGCCCTTCTGGGCAATCTTAGGCATTGCCACGTAGACACTAGAAGCCTGTATTAGATTTGAGTTCACTTCGAATGATGAAAATCATAACTTACAGGCATAATGATACTATTAAAAACCCAGCGCAGAAGGCGATAAGATGTGCCCACCAGAACCTCTTGTAATGATTCTTTACCTTTCCTCCAAAGGTAGGTTTCTTCTCATATCGCTCTTCAACCTGGTCTATCTCACCCCCTTTCCTCTCGCTAGACGACTCGTCGCCCCTGGCAGACTGCATTCTAGCGACTGAATGAATGAAATGTCAATGTAGAATTGAAAGACGTATAATCAAGAATATTCAGATAAGGTCGTCGAATAAATCGCAGAAGAGAACAGAGTAAAGTATGAAAGTGTCTCAGAGCTTGGCTTTGGAGGGAGATTGGATGTAATTTAAAGGAAGATCATATCAATCGGGAATAAGAAAACGATACAGGGATTCGGTATCTTGTACGCCATTTGATGGTGTGCGCCAGTTGCGGGGAACTTGACATCGTCGAAATTGAGTCAGGCCCGCTATCATTGGGGGATCTACATTCCCCGCGTTATTTCCCCCAATGGTTCGTGGGGACCCCATAGCTAGGTTCCCCAGATAATGGTGGCTCAGCTGGAAGATCGTGGGGGGTTAACTAGGATATCTACGATATAGGATTGACATGTGCTTGTTATTACCTAGGGGCTTGGAGCAAGCATGGACAAACTTGAGTTTATCTAGTACAGCGATAAATACTGACCCACCCCCGCCATTCAAAGATCTTTAGTCTCGTCGTCGGATGAGTGGAAATTTTGATCGATCCGATTTCTCGAAATTCCACTTCTAATCGAAATAGATACACCCCGCCATTCCAAGATTATCAATCCCATTGTGAGTGAGTGAATAACTAGATCAATCTAATTTCTATAATTTCTACTTCTAATCTAATATCATAGGGGCCATCTAACTACGGATACAAAATTCTATCGTATCCAATGCAATGCCATCAAGGCCATCTTGTACCAAAAGTACAGCGTACAGCCAAGAATAACTATGAGAACTCCTAATATGATGAGATTCCTCGTGTCTCGGCTGCCTGCCTTTCCAATCGACAAGCCTCTGGCAACTTCGCCCTGTTCCGTAACGGTGTTGAATCCAGGAATATACTGCAATTCGAACTTTGTCTTCTTCCCCTTCATGCCGTGCTTGCCTTCCATAAGAACATAGAAGAGCCGTTTTCGCATGTACTCCACCTTCCACCTGTCTAGGATCGGAATTGATCGGTAGATATAGCTTGACGCGCAAATAACGATACACTGAACCATGACCAATGTCACGCTGAGATAGGAGGATGTGGGGATTTCTAGCGCATCAGACAGCCTGGAGCCGTTGAGCCAGCGAGCCTGGGCTCGGAGATAATCTGCTGAAGGGTATGTAGGGGCCTTGTCTGCGAGGGCTTGGATGATGTTGGCTGCAAGCACCTTGCTCGAGTTGCTCGGCTTCAGGTCTGCATCCAATATACTTTCCATAATCGCCTTGGTCGACGCTGGTGTCTCCAGGACATCGGTGGGGGTACCCATATAGTACGCCACTAAACGCCACAATGCAACGTAATCTTCGATTTCATTCTCTCTCATGTAGATGCCCTGTGCGGGCAATGCAATCCATATAAGCTGAGCGGAAAACGTTGATATGGTGCCAATTGAATCTAGGTCGTTGATTGGTGTTCCGAACTCCTCTACGCTATAATAGTCGTCCCTTTCTTTCGCCATGGCGAGAATCTTATTGCGGACCATGGCGTGAAGGAGGCGCACGCGGATGGCGGATACATGTCCGTCACCACCCGGCTGGACGGATTCCAGAGAGTTGGTAACCTGCAGGACAAACTGGGTTGTCTCTAACCTATAAAAGGATTAGCATCATGTTCATGGTGAGAGAAGTCATGCATACTTACATTCGATTCCTGGCAACCCTTGGAGCAAAACCTCCTGTCCTCGCCAGCGTCTCAACAATTCGAGCGGCGGCCTTCAAATAGTCAGAATTATGGAGAAACAGTACTGATCAGAAAACTCACCATTCCCCCCAGGAGACTCGAAAAGGCCAACCCGGTCATCGCAGCCTCACCGTACCTATAGAACACCTTCAACACATCAGCACGTGATTATCATAGAATTTGCTATATTCCTCACATCTTGTCCGCGCTTGATTTGGTCCCAATCGACCCATTCGGGCACAGTGTGCACGTCTTCCCAAAATTTCGTGACAACCGGATCCTCCTTGGTCAAGGCGATGGACTTGAGCGACTCATACAAGTCCATTTTCCGGGGGGCACCTTTGCCAACCGCCTCTCCATTCTCAGCCGCTTTTTTCATCTGCAAGTCCTTTACACGCGCTAACACATCTTCTCCCAGGGTGTCATATGAGTACCTGAGGGGCATCTGCTGCTCTTCCGTCATATGCAGGTCGGTCCATTCATACTTGTAACCCCAGACATCATGGATATCCTTCTCTGATGATGGAACCATCGTGTCGAATTTATCAATGGATTTGGAGAGAGGCTATCAATAGAGCGTGTATATAATGGCTATAAAAAACTACCATATGAATGTCACAGCGATAGGAAAGCAACATATACAGGCTTCAAATCACGATAGAAGCATAATACATTTGGATATGGAGACATGGCCCGAGGCGTGGGGTTGAATGACGAAGGAATTTCCTCCCACGAGCTGGATTTAGACCGCGGCGCCTGACATAGACGTTGGTACCAAACACTGTTCGTCATTTTGCATGCGCAAAATAAAAAGTACGTGCCAAAGAAATAGCGACGTAAGTCGGATCGAGTCAGCATCCGAGGTCTAAAGTGGGTACACGCCACCATGCACAACCCCGCATCCGCCACTTAAACGCAGATACCCCTGAAATAGTGGGTATCGATAAGAACCGCCGGCCTATCAGCCATCGACGGCCATTGACAGTCCAACAACAATCTATCAACAACCATCTCCACGGTTTATGAGGGTTATAACGGTTGGTACGAGGCAAGCCACCGGCGGGCGCTATGAACGGGACTGGTCGCCTGTTGCCGACGACGGGGTTCGAGTCAGTCATTGAGTATGTCAGTTATTGGTAGAGCAAACCGTCTTCATAACTAGAACCGTAGTATTATGCAACCGGCACGGACCGTTGGTATCCCATCATTCCATGGACGTGAAGATGATTGACTTATCACGGGTAGTTTCTGAGTTGTGAAAGGGGAGTCAGTTAGTTGTGCAACTGCGGGTAAACGAAACATATTCGTGCAACACGGACATGGCGGTTGTGCAACTACGGATGCATCAGAGTCCGTTGTGCAATCATGCTCCATGTTGGATACCGAGGGCTAAAATGTCCTTTCATATGTTAGGACTACAGAATATATGATGATTTGTTGTCTAGAAAGGCGCTCGCGCTCTATAACTTTGACTTGGTCCTTTCTGCCAACATTCGAAGATCCTTCCTGAGGATCTTCCCCGAAGCAGTCTTGGGGATCTCGTCAATATAGAAAACACCTCCCCTGAGCCGTTTGTAGCTTGCAACGACGCTGTTGACAACTTCTTGGATTTGCTCCTTCGAAATCTTGGTCTGGTCAGCGACCACATAGGCCCTTGGTAATTCCGTTCCCTCTCCCTCCACTCCGATAACAGCAGCATCTAAGATGAGAGGATGCGCAAGTAGAATAGCTTCGAGCTCGGCTGGTGCAACTTGAAGACCTTTGTATTTGATGAGTTCCTGTGAACTGTCAGTCGTTGGCCAGGCAGAGTCGGGGATTACTCCTCACCTTCTTTCTGTCCACGATATAGAGCTTCTCGTCGCGCATGATACCAATATCACCCGTGCAGAACCAGTCACCATGAACAGATCCTGCAGTGGCCTCCGGATTGTTATAATAGCCCTTTGAGATCACAGGACCCTTAATAAGAATCTCACCTGGCTTCCCAGCTGCGACGTCCTTGAAATCCTCATCGACGAGTCTGTACTTCCATTAGTATCCGGGGTAATGTAGCATAGTAGTGGTGTGCGCACCTTAATGAAATGTTTGGTAGCAATGTGCCAACGCTTCCAGTCTCGTCCTTTGGGCCCCAGAGATTGGAGCTGGCACTGCCCGTCGTTTCGCTCAGTCCCCATGTCTGGCTGATGAACGTCTTGCCCTTCCCAAGCTTCATGCTTGCAGCCCGTTGGGTCTCTGGGCCCAATGGAGCAGCACCGCTTTGAGCAAGCATCAGCGTGTCAAAGTGGTCTGTCACCACGGTCGACTTGGCTATCAAGAGGTAGATAGCTGGCACACTAAAGAGCATCGTGATGCGGAACTTCTTTATGTTGTCTATGAACTGTTGGAAATCGAATTTTGACATCCAGTACACGAGACCTCCTGCGTAGAATGGGTTCACGAGATATCCCTGCAGCCCTGCGATGTGGGCAACAGGGAGATGGGCGAGAGTTCGGTATTCAAATGGGGGTGCACCAGCTGCCTCAGCCTTCTTCAAATGCTCCTTTGTCAGCTCACCGGGGAGGACTGCCTCGGATACCAGGTTCGTGTGGGAGAGGCATACACCTGTCAAAGGTTAGCTATCGACCGTTTTCTTCGACGCTCAAACGTACCCTTTGGTGGACCAGTCGTCCCAGACGAAAAGAGGAGGCATATTAAAGAGTTCTCGAGCTCCTTGGCGTCAGTGATCCTTCTCCAGTCCAGCTGCTGCTTCGAAATATAATTGGTGCCAGTCGAGAGCGATCTGAGACTCCATTCCGGACTCGATTCCAGAATCAAGATCTTGGCATTAGACAACCCGCATTTCTCGGCGGCCTTGCATGCAACCTCTCTTGTGTCGGCGGTGCACACGAGAAGGCTGACCGGACACTGGTCTATCTGCTTCGATAATTCGGTCACGGTGGCGGAAGTGCTGACGGCGGAGTAGACACCCTCGGCGGCGATCACACCATAGAATAGCATGGGCAGCAAGGACTGTCCGGAGCACATCACCATTACAACGTCCTTTCCAGGCCCGTTGGCTCCAATACCAAATCCATTGCGTAAACCATGAGCAATCTGCTTCGTAAAAACCCGTGCCTGTGATTTGTTTATGCTTCGTTCGGGGTTAGACGCTTCGGCGTGGAGCACAGAGTCCTCCTTGGCGCTGCTATTCTCGTGATCTATCAAAAACCGCACGTTAGCTTCCAAATCCGTGATTGCAAAAGTTCAGCACAGAAATTACCAAAAAGTAGCGTCAGGACATCTACATTTGGCACTTGGATGGTCTTCGCGTTCTGGTATATCATTTTCGGAGTCTCAGATCAAAACGTGGCGAACTGGGAGTGAATAGAAAAGCTATGGTAGGAGGACTTCCCTAGATGTATAAGCTGGGGAAATAAGGCTTTAACCGCAGGCATTCGAGTCAGCCTGGTCGATCTCCAATTGCCCATACCGAGCTTATATCTGTCAAGCGGCCTACATGACACTGGGGAAATGACCGGGTGGCGTATTATCCGGGGAGGTCGGCTCCTCATTCCCCACTATTGCATATTTCGAGCTTAAATATGCACTGTCCGGCAAGATATTGCCGAAATAGGCAGGATTAACACTTGCCGCGGTTATAGAAAGACCTATCGTGGAGCTATACTGCTATGAAATTACTACATGTAGTTTACGGCAATATAATTATTCACAAGAAAGTAATAATATGATGACAATATGTCTTTCAATATTGTGTTTAAACTACTGCTACAAATGGTTTGTTCGCTTAGAACTGGAGCTTGAACTCCTCGTACACAGAGACACCAGTGTATTGAGGACCGCCATCAACACCACCAACGAGCAGACCAGAGGCGCGGTAGTAGAGGAAGGCGTCAGCAAGAACGGAATGGGCCGTAACATTAACGCGGAGCATGCCCTCGGCACCGAGGTCGAGGTCGATGTGAAGACCCTCGGGGTTGCCAGAGGTGATCTTTGGGGGGTACTGGGAGTTCTTGCCAGTTGGGCGAACCTTGATGGAACCGGGACCGCACTGAGTGGCAACGATTACGCCGTCCTTGGCGGCGTAGCTGCTGAAGTACTCAGTTCCATCCTTTCCGAGAACATCGAACCAAACGATGGAGTATGGGCCGAGTCTGCCGTGTCCCCAGTACCAGCTGGATACGTGGGTGGTGAATGGCTTGTCTCCCCAGTTCTAATATATGTCAGTATACGTCTTATAAAGGACTCGGAATTGCTTACCTTGTCATGGTAACCGATACCGGTGAACTTGAGGGGTCTGCCAAGAACGGTGAAGTCTGCAACAGCATCCGCATCAGGCATAGCATTGGCCCATCCGACATTAGGCGAGACGTCGAGTCTCTGGCCAGCCTCATTGGGACCACATGGGTAATGGGCAGGCGCGCGCTAGGGGCGCATACGTTAGTTTGTTGCCCAAGACATGCTGCTAGAATTTATACTTACAGACGTCAGCTCGAGCGTACCCTTGATGGCAAGAACCGGGCTGTCAACCGTGACCTTGTAGGTGGACAAGTCAGGGGATCCCTCGAAAGAGAAACCAGTTCCTTGCCAGTTACCAGATGCTCCGTCACCATCGGTGACAACAGTTGCCTGTCCAGCCGTGTAAGGCAAGTTGTTCAATGGCAAGAACACAAGGCTTCCATCATCGAAAGTGGCAAAGATGTCGACAGAGAGGGCCGAAAGCGGAGGCACGAATGAGAAGCCCAAATCGGTGGACAGGTAGAAGACCATGACAACGGCGGCATTTCCGTTGGTTGAAACGGCATCAAAGTACCACCAGTCGAAGGTCGTGGCGTTGATGCCTGGGGACATCTTTGGTCCATCGAGACCAGATGCCCCAGAGACATAGAGAGCGTTGCTGGGGCCAGTCTGGATGACGTTTGGGTAGACATTAGTCACCGAGGCCAGAACGGTTGTGGCGCAGAGCGCGCTGGTGAGCGCAAGGTTACGGAGCTGCATTGCGAAGGATTTGCTAATGTTTCGATGGGGAAATAAAGTGAGGGATGGAATCGTACTTATATTCTCAGTTTCCCCATACTATACTCAGCACTAATCGTCCCGGTTATTCATTAAGCTTGAATAATGAAGCTACTACGTAAGAGCTACTGCTGCGTATGTTCGCAAGCCTGGCCATATTAAGAGAGCAAGAGTAAAAGCTGACTCGGAACTGCGGGGTGGAAAACTGGGAGATTATTGATGATGATCCTTTCCTATTTTCCTTGTTTGCAGCAAGCTTTGGCAGCTGCGACCAGAGTTGAGATGGTTAAGTTCCTAAGAACTCGCCGATGATTGTAGTTGACTGACACGAAGCTTTCTGACTCGAGAGAGGACAGCGCCACAGGACGGGCAAGCTTTGCCGAGCAGGCCAATTCGTGGGGTAGCCTTGGCGGATGCCCTGCCGAGATAGCGTTGGGCAGCTTGGTTGTCCCTCTTGCCAAGACAAACCAAGGGCTTGGTAGCGGGACTTAACAGCCTAATTTAGTTGTAAGGTGCGTCAATTCATGTTAATAGCTGCCAGGATATATATTAGCAGGGGCCAATCGGCGAATTTGACTCCACATTACCATGTCCACATGTTGTCCGCATGCTGGTGATCTGTTGGGGAAACTTGGAGATTGGAGAATTGAGGGGTCATGCAGGTTCATCCCTTCTCGGGGACGACGCGGCTTCGGATTTACGCTTGTTTGTGTCGTCGCCGAAGTCCCCGAAGCTGCTGTGGCTGGCAGTTTGTCAAATATTTTGACATCTGATAGTGCTGCTTGGCCTCGTGCCGTTTAAAAGGTGCATTGGGGTCTGCATGAAGCTAATATGAGCGATTTTAAGCTCTTCACCCGTTTTTTTTTCTCCGCGACTGACCTGCGGTTGCATTTTCGACAGACTTTTGTGAAGCCGGTGATATTCGGAGCTGGTGGTTGACAATGCGAGTGAGCGTCCATAGAGAGCGTAGTAATCTAATCAGTTATTATATTGTAATTACGATGCGTAATTTACCACTGTGAAGCCCGAATTCTATTCTACGTCGCCCACGGGCAAGAGCATCTGCTTTGTCGATTCGTCTCTAAATACAGCTGTTCAATCTTGCATCTACTACGGCTTGCAAACGGCTGTATGTAGCGAGATTGAACAACTGTACTTAGAGACGAATCGAGAAAGGACAAAACGTTCTCCACAAGTAAAAATATATTTTATTCATACCCCGATTTGCGAGGCTCTTTCTTGTCGCCGGAATTCTCACTATTATAAACGGAACACGGATGTTTTGCCACGGTATAATATCGGATACCAGATCGTTGATCGCCGTCACCTAGTCTTCTAGTTGCATCCTGCCATGGAATATCTCAGCTATTCATAGCCAGTTTGACGATCTCACAGGCAAGAAAAAAGCGGGTCTCCGACAAATTGAATAAAGCCTGGCGGGTAACCGAAATTTATATTCAAGGCATATTATAAATATAGATATGTATTAACTATTATCCCCCTTAAATCTACGCAATTGGCGCATAAAAGCTGAAGCTCCCCTTGGGATCGTAGTTCTTCTTCAACGAACGCAAGCGGTCCTGGCGCCATTGATCCGCCCCATACCACGCCTTTGGTGTCTCGTCACCATAGGCATAGTTAACATAGGTATTGAGGCTGGTTTGTCCACTTCCCTCATAGAGGACCTGGCGAATCTGGTTACCGAGCTTGAAGGCCTGGTCATCGAGCGCCTTTCCGTTGGGCTTGTAGGTGAGGAGAGGGGCGACGAGGAGGTTATCAGAACGGTAGGCGTAGGCGGTGGCACCATCGCTGATTGCCTTTACTCCCTGAGTTGAGTACCCCTCAAACATGAAGAGCGCGTTGCTGAAAGGAGTCGAGGCGTTGGTGGTAGCCTGGGTGAAGAGATCGTATACCTGGCGCTGAGCGGTGGTGTTGTATGATTTGAGATAGATGGGGAAGCGGGGGTTAGCGTTTCCGGTAATCTGGCAGGGTGTATCGGAGAGGGAGATGCCGGTCCACTTGGCTAGGTCAAGGTAGGTTCCTGAAGCGGGCTGGACGACGATTGGGCCAAGGTTGTGGAAGGGCTGCGTGTAAGCTGGGTCGACGGCGTCTACTCCTTCTTGGATGAGGTACATGGCGATCACGGGCTAGAATGGTTAGAATACTACCAATACATCGATAGATTAAACTCACCTTTGTATCTAAGGTAGGATCGAAAAACCAGTACGACCAGTTATTCAAATCCGTGGGAATGGTACCGTTTGTGAGCCACATCTGGTTTGCAAGCTCATAAACAGCCTCGACCTTGTCGCCACTGAAGATGATAGTCTCCAAGGCATAGTTGCGGTGCTGGATGTCGTAGA
Source organism: Pseudogymnoascus verrucosus (assembly GCF_001662655.1). Classification (NCBI taxonomy): domain Eukaryota; kingdom Fungi; phylum Ascomycota; class Leotiomycetes; order Thelebolales; family Thelebolaceae; genus Pseudogymnoascus; species Pseudogymnoascus verrucosus. The sequence continues at coordinate 253,521 of NW_017263693.1, forward strand.
TCTTTGAAACGACAGAAGTAACGATTCCAAAGTTGTGACCAGCGCCCTTCATGGCCCAGAAGACACTGGAGTTCTTGTCCACTGTCATGATGCTGCCATCGGCTTTGACAACCCTCAAGGAAACGAATTGATCTGAAACGAGGCCATGGTGGCCCTGAAGCCATCCGTGACCACCTCCAAGGGCGGGGCCAAGGTAACTGACACATTCGCAAGTTCCAGTCACTATGGTGAGGTTCAGCGACCGGGGTCTTTTCAATTGCAATCGCCTACTCACCAGTTTGTTTTCCTGCCGCCCACAGAGTGTCGGTGACATTCTTAGACATAACTCCGCCACCAATTGTAACCGTTTGCCCATCTTTAGCGATTTTAATGCTGTTAAGCTGCTTCAGGGAGATCTCAATGCCATTTGTCATCTTTCCAAGAGTAGTGATTGATCCGTGAACACCATTTGTCGTAAGGAATGGCAGGCATTTGCTGTTCGCGAACTTTACCTATACATGGAAGACGAGTAAGTTACTGCCGTAGAAAGGCGAAGACGAAGTGACTTACGGTTTGGACTACATCATTCTCCGTAGCAGGAACAACAACAACATTCGCAACGGGCGTGCTCAGATTGGACCATCTTCCCACCAGCGAATTGAATCCATCCGACCCGGGTAGATAGATATGGGCGCTGGGCGAGAGGTTGCGCGCAAGTTGGGTGAAGTCTACGCCGCCACGTCCGTTGAGGCTGGAGAAAGAGACATCCGGGCGAGCTACAACTGCTGTGCAAGCGACGAGCGCCGCAAGGCTCAGGCTAAGTTGGAACATAGCAACAGGAATTTGCAGGAATTAGAAGACGGCGACGTGATTACAGTGAATACTGGTGTTAGGGGCAGGTGAGGTATATATAAGTATGTACATGCCTCTATAATTTACCAACCATGAGTGGCGAAGCATGGCTCCCCACAGTTTGTTGAATAAACGGAATTACAGCGCGTCGTGCTAAACGTGTGGCTACAGGGTAATTTAACAGGGTCTGTGCGGGCGGGATGCTTGGAAGGATTTTACGTTCTGATAGCGGGCCATTAAAAGCTTCAATAGATAGCAACTATTGAGTAGGCTCTTGGCATTTAAATCTCACGCAACTCTATTAGCATTTTGGTCAACTTGCTTTCTAACTTGGCAACGATAACAATCCCCCTAGAAGCTTCTTTCTTCGTCTCACTAGGTAAACATTTGGACATCCTTGACTCGTCGCGAGAATGGCGACTAGTTTCAGAGATAGCTAAAATTGACCCCGTTCACTATTCCCAAGATAGAAAAGTGGTCGGTTTTCAATTCTGCAGCAGCATCCTCTAAGCTACAATCAACACGGCACGGGGGCAGCCCAACAAGGTATGAAACCAGAGTTTGGACCTCGATAGATCGGCGAAATGCCTTATCGAGCTAGCATGTGGTTTAGCTCTATGACACTACCAGCCGTCGTTGCAATTACCATCATCTCCGCGGACCCCTGACTTGACCATAATACGAACGCCACAGGCGGACGGTACCAAATTTGGTAGTAATCTGTAAGATTTGCCGACGACCGGCCATCTTTTACAGTGCAGTTTGCATAAGAGCATTTCTTCTAAGCGATGCACGTTCCCGTCGCTGCAAGAGACGCAAGGGTTTTCCAGGGCCCGCCATTTACCAGTCACCCAATTAAGCAAGGAGTGCGTGCCGATCCATCGAATTTTAAGCACTCGAGGGCAAAGATCTACAACCCTGCCGCTCAACCGAGTAAGGCGGACGCAATGACATATGTTCTCGACCTTCTAACTCTGGTAAAATGTCTCGGTTTGCGGTCAGCCCCGAGTTTCAGTGCTATGCTTGTGAAAATCCATGCGCATGTCCGTACAAGTACAAGCGCATCGCACTTCTCGAGTCGCCGCCGTCCTCGTCGTCGCCAGAGCCTCGACTCACCTCACAGTCTTCGCCATAGTCAACTGGGTTGATACGTCTACAACCCGATGTCCGACCCCCAGGCAGCAGCGGCAATAGCAGCAGCTGTTCGCGACTTCAATACCGAGTTATGGACGCTGTATGCGTTCGGCGTCGCCATAACTATTCTCAGGACAATTGCTCGGGTGAAGGCCGTAGGCTTTAGGGATCTTCAAGCTGACGACTTTATCATCTGGATTGCTATTGTGCGTTTTTGATGTTTTCTGTTACTGTTACAACGCTAATCCGATTTTTCAGTTGCTATATAGCACACAGTCGACTCTAGCGTTCTTCGCCGTCAATCACGGCCAAGGTCTTGCGAATAATGGAATGACGGATGCCCAGCGAGCTGCGTTGGATGTTAATTCAGAGGAATACGATCTTAGGTACATATTCTATAAGAGGAGATTGAAGTGGCTACTAACGTCCTGCCAGAGTGTTTGGTTCCAAAATCCAAGTGGTGGGCTGGACCTGTTATTGTTGCTTGATTTTCACGCTCAAGATGGCAGTGCTCGTTTTCTACGTGCGACTTATGGTACGTTCAGCCCTGTAAACTTTTGATCATTGTTAATTCGTGGACTACAGGAGGGCCTCAGCAAGAAATTTCGAATTCGCATCTGGGCAGGGTTTGGGATCGTTCTTTCAACCTTTCTCGCATCGATTATAACAATATACGCGGCATGCCGGCCGCTCCATAAATACTGGCAGATCAACCCAGATCCCGGTAGTAAGTTGATTTGTATTCGAGCTGCCCAGTATCTGCTAACAGCCTCATAGATATGTGCCAAGGTGCCGTGGCCAAGCCCATTGTCTGGGTTACTTTCATCTCGAGTGTGCTCACCGATATCTACCTCATCATGATACCCATTCCGATGCTTTGGGGCACGAAGCTGCGGATGGCAAAGAAGATCGCCGCGACTATCGTGCTTGGTGCAGGCGTGTTTGTCCTCATTTGCTCTCTTCTGAAGACTATCTTCGTCATTGTGGTGAGTCTCAATGCTGCGCACCATCCGTCGACAGTTTCTAACTCACGCGCAGGATGCCGAACATGGCGCCGAGCTTGCTGGCAGATGGGGCACACGCGAAGCCTTCGTCTCGGTCATCACCACCAATCTCCCCATGATATTCCCTCTCGTCCGGGCCTGGCTCAAACCATTATTCGGCAGTGGGTTCTTCTCATCTCACTCGCCATCCAAGAACCCCGTTGGGTTCCGAACCATCGGTGGAGGCTACCACAACGGCTCCAACAAGACTGGTGGTAGCCGTGGACGTAATGACTCTAGTCCGTATGCAGCCAGTGGTCTATCAATCAACGAGAGCGAGGAACGGATCTTCCAGAATGTAAAGATGCAGAATATCAGTATTAATTCGGAGCCGGTGTCGGAGCTTCAGCGGCCGCGGGATATTGTGGTTAATACGGAGTTCCGCATGACCGAGGAAAGATATATGCAAGACGGCAAGAATAATTCTGGAGGTGTCCACAAGTCTTGATTGCTTTTGGTTTTGGTACTATGGGTGTAATTGGAGTTGGGGAAGGGTTGGCGAAGGGAGTCCTGATGCTACACCATTGTATAGTATATAACCGTAGATATAATGGTAAATATGAGTTATGAATTATCTAATTGACGGGCGTGCTTGACGACTATAGTGTAAAGTATTGTGATGAAAGGTGCCATCTAATCTGAGATAAATTAATCCTACGCAGTCGGATATTTGGTATTTAGGTCTCCTGATTGAGGATTGGAAGTTGATATGTAATGAACAATTAAATTATTGTATAGTTGACAATGAGTGAATTTCTTTGTTGTGAAGCAGTGTTGCCCGAGTACCGCTCCGAGTACTACTCGGAGGACCCTCGAGTACCGGCCTCAAAATTGAAGCTCGAGTACCGGTATTCGAGTACTAGTACTCGAATACCCGAGTAGTACTCGCATATAAATAGAAATAGAAATATTACTATATATATACTATTCTAACTCATTATTTACATTATTACTGCTATCCTCATCGTTACCTTATAATATAATACCCTAATTTCTTAAGTAGAGTAGATATTAAAGCGTAGATGGTAATATTTAGTTTCGGAACGTAAGTAAGTAAGGTAAGGCTCCATTTATTTAACGTACTTGCATAGCGAACGGACCACCATAGCGAGTGGACCACTTTTTCCTACGTACACATTATAAAATAGCCGTACGAACACCAACCACATTAAATTAATTAAAACTACTCAGAATCGTCTTCTTCAGATGCAACTACTACTACGTGACAGGTTCGCGCATTATGGCCAGTGTTGCTGCATATGCCACAGCGTCGCGTACGTGGTTCAGCTACCTCTGTACAACGACTACCACGATGTGTTTCCTCCTTAATCTGCTTATCCACCTCATTCTCAGCTACTAAGTCTTTAGCTTCTTGGAAACTAAGTGACCCTCCTTGCCGTAAACGTGCTTTTTTAGCCCTCCGGCGCTTGCTAAGCACCTCATTAGCAGCTCGTACAGCCTTTAGCTCCGCCCGTAGTAACACTAGCTCGTGTGCTATTTTCGACATACCTCGAGCTTAGGCATCAATTATAGTGTACATATGGGTTGGAGAGCTATCTTGGTGCTTAGCAATCTTGTTTTTAATAGTTGTAGACTGCTGATTAACCTCGTACGCTGTCTGAGGTGTCTTTGTAACCTAGGAGTTAGGAGTTCCTGAGCGAGAGGTTGGTGGAGATGGCGTAATAAGCTTTGGGTCTAGGCGAGCAATTACTAACTTAGGGTCGTACGGAAGAAGACCAGTAGCCTTAAAGCCTGCTTGTATGTTCTTTTTAGTTATAGAAGCGTTAAAAGCTTCTAAAAATGCAGCGAAGAAGTCGTCCTTAGTAATGTAGGTAATCTACATCCGCATCATTTTCTCAATTTGCTTGCCGTACGAGGTCTTAAGTGGGCCAAAACACCTAACATTAAGAGGCTGGAGGAAATGAGACGAGTGAGGAGGCATGCAAAGCGTGATAATGTTGTTCTCTTAGCAGTAGTCCTCAAAGTTAGAGGAGTGATGGCTTTCGTGACCATCGAGGACTAAGAGGCGATAAACACCCTTCGTACGAGCTTTAGTATGCTAATTGAAGTGTTTTATCTAATCTAGGCTAATCTCGTTTGTAGTCCAACCGTTTTCGCTCGTGTGAATCCTCTAATCCTTTAGGAATTGGCCGTTTTGGTACTAGGATAGGAGGTGATATTTGCCTTTAACAACCACGTACGGAGGTACTGCCTAGCTAGTCGCGCACACACCCTAGATTACTGTAACCCATTCTCGATTGCCTGGCTGCTTCGTACGAGGCTTGCTACGTCGTTCGGAGCTTGTAACCACCTTTGCGCTTGAGAGCATGCCCATTAAAAACCTAGTCTCGTCAAAGTTGTAGATATCTGCGTCTTGGATGCCGTACTTAGTAATAACATTCTGCACAAGCGTAAACTAGGCTCGTACGACATTAGGATCTTCGCATTTAGCCCTCTGGTAGTCAATTTGACGTCGAAAAGCCATAGTAAGCTTAGGGTAGCGCTTAACAAAGTTCTCTGCCTATCGTAGTCTGACGCGTGACGCGTTACAGTCCGTACGAAGACAATTAGCCATTTCTTGAATATGGCTTTGCTAGGGCTGAAATCCTCGTGAGTCTAGGTCAAGTATACGTCGAAGAATCACAGATTCCTTAAGATTAGTTAATTTTCTAGAGTTGGTAGAGATATCGCGTCGTGACTTCTTGCCATCGCGTCGTCGTAAAAGTGTCGTATGAGGGACTTCATAGATCTTTACTGCAGCTCGGCTAGTAAGATTTTGGTCGTTTTCAAGTGCTTTAAGGGCAAGGATTATACGACATTCAATTGAAGAAGATTCCATTATAGTTCGTTGAGAAAAGTCGCGTTAATGGTAGGAAGTAGTAGATGTAAGGAAAAGTGGTCCACTCGCTATGGTGGTCCGTTCGCTATGCAAGTACGTTACTCTTTTTACACTTAATTACCCCTGTTTGCTAAGGGCTTGGCAGTACTCGTAGTACTCAGAGTAGTACTCGGGTACGCGGGTGAAGAAAAAAGTGGCACGGTTTACTGCCAGAAATATACCAGAAATGTGCCAAGACCCGTGCCACTTATTGCTTCAACCGCGTATCGGGGACTCACCGAGTACAGTAGTACTCGGGTACTCGGCGAGTAGTACTCACGGCGAGTACTACTCGGGCAACACTGTTGTGAAGTGAACTTGTAATAACCATGTAAATGTTCGATGGGGCCTCTTAACTCTCCGTTAACAACTTTCCCAAACCGTCGGCCTCCTATCCTGGCATCCCACGCCCGAAACGCCGATACACTACAAGCGAAGGGATTGTCTTCAACTTTACAATTAGAATCGATTTCAAACAGATTTGCGTAGTAAAGTTGAAGAGCATCCCACAATGGCACTGTTTATATCACCGGTAAGCAAAAACTCAAGGTACGATTCTCACACACAAAGTAAAAACTTATTTATCTCAACAGCATACAATTACATACATTCATTTGCTATATAGACCCAACATCATTTCCTATATCACCTCCTTAAACCTCGAATCCCGCGCCGGGCTCAACGGCCTCGAACTCTCAAAAATCGGCATCGCCACATCTGCATCATTGAACTGATCCCTCGCCTCCTCCGATTCATGCCACTCCTCCCTCGGCGCCGCTGTTTCCTTCGCCGGGTAAGACGCCAACCCACCACCCGCAGCCGACCCCTCCTGCTCCTGCGAGTACTTGGACCCATCCGTGCCCGTCAAGAACTTCGATACAGGAACCTCATTCTCATCGCCATACATAGCCTTGGAAGCTACCTGCGTCGGCTTCCCATTCTCATCGCCATACATAGCCTTGGAAGCTACCTGCGTCGGCGTCCCATCAGGCTGCTGCGCAAGCGAAGCACCTCCGACAAACAGGCCACTGGAACCGTTCTGTTTCTCCTGCTCCTCTTTCTGACCCTTGCTCGTCCGGCGGAACGCCGTCTTCAGCCACGACTTGACGCCCTGCTGTGACGTTGTGGACGTCTGGGATGGCCGCGTGCTCTTCTGGAGCCGCGTAAACGGCAGCGAGCTCTTGCCTTTGTCGGTGTACTCGGAGACGGGGATCTCGGGGACGTCCTCCTCTTCGATAGGCTCGGGAGGTTGGACGGCTAGAGTGGGCGGGGCGGGCTCGACGGGCTTAACAGGCTCGGCGACTCGGACGTGCTGGGTAGGTGGTGTGATTGGGGCTTGCTGGACTGGCTGAACAGCTGGAGCGGGCTCGACATAAGTTGGCTCGACACGCTCAACAAGTGGTTCATAGCGCTCGACAGGTGGTTCATAACGCCCGACAGGCGGTTCGTATTCAGCGGTGGCGACTCGATCATACTCGGAGACACCTCCACCGCCACCAACTGCCCCGCTCATGGCCATCGGCTCTTGCACGTAGGAATCCCTGCTTTGGGTGCTCTTGGTCTTATTGCTCTGCCTCGACCAGCGCTTGCTCTGGCGCTTGAAGAATGTTTCTTGGCTCTTCCTTTCCTTCTTCTCGTGCTTGTCATGTTCTTACACTGGGGTTAGCAAAGTACTTTAACACGAGGTGGAATCCCAGACTTACCTTTCAACTGCTTGTCGATTTCCTTGAGCTCCTGATCACGCTCCCTTTCCCTCTCAATCCGGCGCTTTGCCTCTTCCTCGTCCAGCTTTATCTCGGTCCGGCGTGCTTGCTCGGCATCAGACTTAGTATTAATCTGGTGCAGCACGGGCTGGACGTTCCTGAATGCTAATGCATCGACTGAACTACGATCAACAAGGGCTCCGTTTCCAATAGATACCTTATCCCCTCGTTGCTGAGGGACCTGTTGCTGTTGCACGCGCTGCTGGGCAATCGCCATTGGCAATGTCTCTTGGCCCATCATAGACGGAGTAGGTCGTCCTGTCTGAGCATAGACACGCTCATCGATGCCCTGGAGACTTCTTTGAACGTTGCGCTGAGCCGCGGCAAGTAGCATATCGCGATCTCTTTGCCTCGTTTTGGCATCAATTTGTGACATGTCAGATGAGTATAGCGGTGCTGCTGCTTGAAACCTGACGTTTCCTCTCCGGTCTCGACTCTCTTCCAGCGATATATCACTTGAAGCGCGACGACGGAAGCGCCCTTTGGAAAGCCTCTGGGATGGCTGGGGGGTACCGTAATACTCGAGATACTCGCGGTTCTTGAAATTCTCATCGTGAAGCTTCGCCAGGCGCTCTTGAGCAAGCCGTTGTGCGGCTTCTTGAAGGTTGCCGTATTTCATGGGCGTCGGCTCGTTACCCATCAAAGACGTAGACCGTCCCCTCCCATGCGCTGCAGTCGCGGCATACCCAGCCTCTCCGGTTTCCTTCTCGCGCTTCTCTATAATCTTATACATCTGCTGGGCCATTGCGACCGCAGAGGCGTGCATGCTATCCTCCTTCTGTTTCTGGTCGGCTTCCGAGGGTTGGGGCGGGTGTGAGGTGTATCTTTCCTTCCCCATGTTAGTCACTGGGGTCGCGCCGCCCTGTGGAATCTCGAATCTCCGTCTCCTAGATACGGTGTCCGCGTGCGTTGCTGCGCGCAAAGCGTTGGCGCGCGCATTCATCTCGTCAGGGTATTTTGGTCCCAATGGAGGAGTAGAGTCCGCCCGTGGCCTAGGGCTTGCCATTGCTCCGGTCGCAGCCATCAACGAGCGACGTCTGTTCAACTGCGAGGCCCTATCGGGGGTTGGTAGAGCTTGTAGGCTTCTTCTATCCTTTTGCATCGCCACGTTGGCAGCTGAATTGCCGAACCCGGCAGATTTCGGCCTGGGTGGTACGGCTTTTTGATCAGCTACTCTCAGGTCCGACTTCGCCGCCAAAACTGCAGCTCGAGCTCCACTGGCGCTCTGTTGAGGCTGCCACGACGGGTTTGACCTGCGCGTCCAGCCTATAGTGGCAGCGGTCGAAGCTGATGTCGTCGGGTCGGGTTTCCAGATCTCGACGGGCTTTTGGTTGGCCCATCCAAGATTCGCGGCTGCGCCGGCATGCGCATCTCTATTTTGCCGGTTGGGTGGCAAACCGACAGAGGGATAGCTAGGCAGGTCTTGGGGCCGAGCATATTTCAGAGAGGCGGCGGCACCTGGCAACAAGTCAGTATGGTTTGTAGACGTGAGAGTGGGATGATTTACCTGCCGACGATAGCTTGTTGTTGCTGTCAAGATAGCGAGAGCCGCTGCCATTGGTAAGTGTAGTGGAGCCCATTGTTATCAACAAAGCTCCCAGAGCTCACAGCGCGCTTATGATATCGCTCGGAATTGCCGGTCGTCGGTATTGTAATCGCTCGTCGCAGCTCGATTGACGCTCCGAGTGGGAATGAGTCGGTGGATAATGATACAATAATTGTACAGTAGGAAGAGAGCGTGTCTAGATACTCGAGCCCATGCGACGGATCAATGGACGAGTACTACGCCTCCGTTGGTAGTGAATGATGCGACTGAGGTGAAAGAAGTTTGGATGTGGAGGAAGGAGAAGGTAGTTTGGGGTGGCAAGATATGATTCTGAGGGCGATAGAGATGGCAGGGCTAGACTCTAGACTGGGAAAATAGCTGGGTTTCCTAACTTGGTCTATGATGATCGACGTGATTAACGACATGACCGCATCAGTCTGCTTTGACGCAGTTCAGCCACGCCAAATGAGGAAAGGTTTCATCGGATGGCCGAGTCTGACCCAGATACCGGGATCGTGACGTCATCATACATTTGTGACAAGAACCCTACAAGGGTGCGCTTATGTTGATCGGTGAGAAAAGGCTCCGAGTGCCGAAGAAGGGGGTTCGAAGATTCTGACTATAGAGATATTAGCTTTCTGTATTGCCTCATGTTTTGGACATACGTATTGTAAGTTACTATATTTACAATAATAAATGTATGTTGTACATCAAAAGTCGAGAGGAACCAACACGCAATGGTGGGTGTACGCCAAAGGTCACTACTACGTAATCCCCCCAATCTCAATCGAATGCCCCAAAGAATAGTTAGACCAGAGCCATCTGATCTAGCGGGTAAGTCTCGCCGCCGGTAGTTATACTATATGACGGCGACCATCTCGTCCACGTTGACCCCGAGAAAGGCAAGTATCGTCTTTGGGATGAAAAAAAGTTGTTTACCATGACGCTAGGTGCCCGAGAGTGAGACAGATGTAAGTCAGGGTGAGTGGAGGCAGTGAGTGAGGTGGGTGAGCAGCAAGATGGGCGACTTGGTGGGTGTAGAAGACGGAAATGTTGAATTGCACGTGGCAATAACCCAATAGCAGGGTGCTGCGAGAATCAGATTTAATGATGCGATGAATGCATCAGCTAAGCTAGCCGGAGTACGACAAGAGCTACTAGCAAGTAAGGAAGACACGGAGAAAATCCAAGCTGCCATGAGACAAACTGAGCACCTCATGGCAGAGGGCCATAGCAGCAGAGTGACATGAGAGACAAATCTGCCGCCTGGTCGCAATTGGAAGCGAGTCTCCACGCAGAATATCAGAAAGCTTCTGATAGCTCCTCTTCCCAGAAAGCTGCAATTGCCAACCTCGAGAGGCGTATCCGAGAGATGACGACGGAGAAGAACATCATTACAGCCACTGGCGTCGAGGCAGTTAGGAATCTCGACACAGCAGCAGCAAAAAATGTATTCCTCGTCACGTATGGCGGTAAGCTTAGAGAGAGAATTACCATGGCCGAGCGAGGTCAGAGAAATCTTGCAAGCATGGTCGAAATCACAGAGATGGAAATATATGTATTACCCAAATAGCCGCTGAGGCAGAGGCCTAATCCCAGCATGCCCACAACCAACTAGAAAGTGGTACAGTCGCTTCAAAGCTGGCGGTGAGCATCATAGAGGAACACCAAGCACGAAATGATCAGCTCACTCACCGCCGTTTCCAGTTACACATCATCGCAGCTGGGGCGGCTGGTGTTGTGGCAGCGAAGGCGGCAACCAAGGCGTACGACAAACTGCGGGATAGACATGATAAATCCCAAGACGACCGCTCCGTGACAAGTGCACAAGACGACCTACGGAAAGGCTGGCAACAGAGTTGGCAGCGCACAAGGACAGCTCAACGGGAGCTGATGCACAGTATAAGGCCCTGGGGTCTTCACATAGTGAAGCGTTCAGGATCATCGAGGAAACCAGGGGTGCCCTTCGACTAGAGTCAGGGACTTCTCGCGCGTTGCGACCTGAGGTTGAATTCCTCACTGATGAGGCGCAGTCACAGGCACGGCGAGAAGAGAATCTCAGCCAGTGAGAGGCTGATCTTGGCGTCTCGAGCTGAGGCCTAGAGAAAACACTCCCGGCAGATCGCGCTCCATGGTGCTACAAGTTGGACAGTTGCCTCTGCAGATGCAGAGGCAACTGCGACACTAGGCGGCTTAACGCCAGGCAAATTCATAAGCACACGTTACGATGCGGAATCTGTTGCACTCCCGAAACTGTCAACGTCAAGAATTCACAAAGAGAATATGTTACCAGGAGAAGACCATACAAGCCCGCATCCGGTCATCCTGACGGCATCGGCGTATAAAAGAACATTGCCGATGGTGAAGGCGTCTCTCATTCTCCGCGGCGTTGACCATGATGACTCGATAATGCTGCAAGTAGAATTGTAAGCGGAGGTTACAGAATTCGATCGTGGGATTGTAGGTGTGGTATTCGCTATGCTTATATACAGGATACAGATAACCAGCCAAGCAATCCTCCATCAGCCTCACGCCGTCAATCCTCATCATCGGAATCATCATCATTGGAATCATCCCCTCCCGCGCCTCCTCCCACGTTTCCTCCCCCTGTGGTGGCTCCCCCGAGAACCGTTCCTGCCCCGACATTCCCCCCTGTGCTGCCTCCACCAGTATTTGAAGCACCGCCTTCATCATCATCATCGTCGTCGTCGTCATCATCACCATCATCTCCATCCCCAGCATTCGCCTGAATCGGCACCGCCCCCGCCGCCGGCGCAATCGGCGCTCCCGCCAACGCCGCCCATGTCGCAAACTCCGCACTTCTCGCCAACCCCAGACTCGCCGTGAAGTCTCCAAACCCACTATCATGGAAGCCGAGGATACCCGCGCTCGTTTCCGGGCCTCCTACAGCTGTCTTCGCCAACGCCCATCCCATCTCCGCGTCTCCAGCTGTGTCTGCCGCGCCGAGACCGAAGGCGGCGTCGAGACAGCCTTCGCATAGGAATGTGTAGGTGAGGAAGGTGTTGCTGACGGATGTGCCTTTGGCGATGGGGCGGATGGCGAAAGAGCCGGTTACTTCGGGGGGGTTGTCATCTTCGTTCTCGGCTTGACGAAAAGAGGAGATTACGTTCCCGGCGCCGTCGGACCAGGCGGCCAGGAGGAGTGGGCCTTCCATGTCGCCCGTCATGGAGAAGCCGCCCCAGCCGTTGCCGCCATTGAGTGGGAAGGTTAGTTGACCGATGAAATCTGTTGTGGGTTCGGTGGGGAGGGCGATGCCAAAGCCGAAGGTCGTTTTGGCGCCGAAGAAGCGCTGGAAGGATATGCCGGTGTTGGGGTCGGTGAAGGCTGTTGTCCCTTTTTTTTGGGCGACGGTGGTGTCTGTGAGGGTAGAGAGGACGAGTCCTAGGAAAAGGTAGGCACTGGAGTGAGCCATGATGTGTAACGTTGAATTCAGAGATATATGATTGTACTTCGAGGTAAGAAATGGAAAAGGCAGATATTCGTGTTCAAAGCTGCAGAATGAGAACTGCAAGATGAGTACAGAAAGAATACGACAGAGGGAAATCCATCAGTTTATATACCCATAATAAATGTAGCTATTTTGAAAAATGAGACATGCCCAGCTCTCTCCTGCCACCAGTCTGCCGTACTAGACTACCATCTGCCGCCCATCAATCAACATGATCCAGCAATTCACCGAGAACAAGACCTCAAAATAAACATCACACGCCACCAGCGATCAATCCCAATCACCGAGCGTCTCCGCAACTGAAAAAGTTTATTTCGAGAAGAGGGGCTGCAACATGTCAGTTTGGACAAGACCCTCAGCCAAGCACGCGACAATATACTATATGCGGGGTCTGACAAGTCAGCTTCCACAAAACCCGCAGCCAAGCACGCGGCAGTATTCTGCATGCGGGGTTAGTACCGCTCAGGTCGTTTTCACAAATGTTTCTAGATCGGCAATTCGGCAATCTGTAACGGAGAATTGCTATTATTAGCGGAAAGGTGGATTTCTGATTATTTGAGAGTGTTGTGGTTGGTGTTTTGGAAAAGGGGTAAAACGAGGACTCCAGACGGTGAGTGTCTCATCTGCCAACCCCCTGAAAAGCATGCACTTCTCCAGATTATCGCGATGTAATTAAAAATCAACTATGTAATGCATGTGATATATCCTTACCTGATACGCCCCCCTTTCAACCGCGAAACTGCACAACTTTCCGCGATAACATCTGGTGTGCCTATCAATTTATTCGTGCATTAGCGAAAGTTTGCTTCTACGGCTACTCTACCCCATAAACAGTTTACTTTGGTATCGAACAGCTCCCCTCGTCGTACACAACTTTCCCCATCCCCGCCATCCCCGCCATCTCCCACCACATAGTTCTCCCCTCATCCCCGCCGTCTCCTGTCTTTTCCATATCCCCAATGGAGATCAAGTCCCCCAGATCGTTGACATACTCGTAGACGACAATTTCTCCCCAGACTTCCTCACTCATATCTCTGCCTTTGGCCACCAGGATCGCACGGGGGACACTCATATATCGGATCGAGTTAATACACTGGCGCTGGCCGAATAGGACAAACGAGGTCTGGTTGGGAATCTGATCCTTCGGTACCACATAGCCTATGGCGTCGATCTCGATCTCGGTGTTGCTCAAAGCAATGCGAATATCAATTTGTACTCGAGTGGCGTCCGTATTCCGATAGGGGTCGTGTGCGGGTTGCGCAAGGTATTTCCTGAAGTCGTCCGACAGGAGGTCTTCCGATATGATTGTACTCTGGGCACTGGTAGCAAGACTGGTGGGATACAGGGGTTCTTTCATTTGTCAGATGGGCTCAACTGTTATGCTGCCCATTTGGACGATTTGATTGCAGAAGGATGGGAACTAGCGGGAGAGCAGCCCATTAGTGACGATGAAGTTGGTGCTGGGAAGATTGCGCTGGAGAGTAACGAGATGGCGGAAGCTGGTGCAAAGGTGGAGGGGGCGGGGAAGAGAAAGCGAGGCGACGATGAAGAAGACGGTGGTGTTGCTGGGAAGAAGAAAAGGGTTACTGGTGAATGCTGATTTGGGGGTATAGCCTGTATGTTTTAGCTTGTCCACTTTTGCTACCCAATTTAACTACAAACATCCGAAATCACGCGTCGTTCTTTCATGGGAGCATGATGTGTCGCGGGGGTGGCCTCTTCAAGTTTACTATCAGAAGTTGTTTCAAAGGGAATCCGTTTGTAAAGTTGAAGAGCATCACTTATACCATACAACTGTTCATTTGTGACTCTCTATAACCACGCCGAGTCTATTCTACAGTATCTTTGAAATTTGCCCGGATAGGCACTCGCTCTATCGGGATCATTGGTGACGGAATAAACTCGCCGACGCGGGCATGGCGCTCAAAGACAAATCGAGATGCATCCCCCCCAAGCTTTCCCTGTGACACATGATACGTAAACTTGTCGTCGGCGAGAGCCGCTGCAGAATCTAACAACCATTTCCTCCATTCCCACATCTCCCCATCCCCTTCTGCCCGAACAATCCCTTCAACATCCACCCCAGGCCTCAGCGGCGCAAATATCTCCATCATGTCATCGTTGGTAAACAAGTCGTTCCATACAAATATATGCACGTACAAATATATGCACGTACAAATATATGCACGCACTCACGTAAGTTTACGTCTGGAAGTACACTCGGGGAGAAAGGAGCGAGGGCAGGAGTTGATGCAACAGTCACATTGACATAAAAAAGAAGGCGGCGAAATGGCTAGCTTGTCCACTAGTTGTCATTGGCTTCAGAACTACCGATGCTCTCGGCATGTAAGTTAAATTGGCAAATATATCATCTCTCTAAAGCTCTACGACCGCCTCATCATCAACTTTAGTAGTGCAGATGCAAATGTCGTTCTGCTACTTACACCCTTTCTTCCGCACTCCCAACTTTCGCATGCGCGCCTACAATATCTTCTGTGGCTTTCTCATGCAGCGTCACCGTGACATCGTTGGTAAGCAGATGGTCTACATTGGGCGCAAAGATAGTCAAGATGATTCCAACGCCACTGAACGCGATGGTACTCAGAAAGACAGTCTTGAAAGCATCTGAACTCGCCTCCTGATATGCTCTGATGCCAATAGCTTGGATAGCGGGGGTAAGACCTACAACGGCTTCCCACGCCGTCTCGCCGGCAGTGATAGCAGCAATGAACGCTGGAACAGACGTTTCGGGGAGGCCCGCTTGGACTAGTGCTGGCGGTACTTGAGCTGGGATGGTTTGAGCGAGGCGGTTGGAGAGGATGACCGTATAGACACTTTGGCAAGGGAAGTGTTAGCGAGGTGCTGGAGAAAATCCTGGGAAATTTTAACGACTTACGTGGAGCAGATTGTTGAAATAAACGACCTCGAGGAGCCAGCAACTCCAGTAGCGGTGCCAATCTCTCGCTGATCGTCGATACTGATCGTGGCGACGACGCTATTCAGGATCTCGTTCCAGCCGATGAAAAATGAGGCAAAGAATATGAGTAACATTGCTCTGATGGGTGTATCAGGGTTACAGGAAGCGGCCGCTATCGAGGAAAGAAAGTCAGTCCACGGATCTTGAGTGTGAGCAAAGAAGGATTTGAGGAAGGCTTACCTCCTAGAAATACGCTACCTATTGTAAACACTGCCATGATTTGGTAGTTTGTCTTTTTGCGAAACGGAGCGCCAACCTAATTGATCATTAGCTGGTGGATCTCTCCGCTGATCGACCCGGAGTGCTTACAATTTCACCAGCCAAGATTCCCGAGTTCGATACGCACGATGCCCAGCCTGCCCACATGTTGCCGTGACCACTTGCATATAGACTAGCTACCATGCTTGGCCAAAGAATAGCCATTGCGTAGTAGACAGCGGCACCTAGAGACCAGAGTATGACCGATATGACCCATCCGCGGTTCTTAAAGAGGTGCATCGGGAGCAGGGGCTCCCTCAATGGCACAAAAGTCTCGTAGAGAACGAATAAAACGAGAAGGCTAAAGCCAACGACGATGGTGCCAATGACATGGCCACTATTCCAAGGGTATAGAGCTCCACCCTAATTAAGATGTTAGCCCGGTTTTACCGTCAACAAGCTCGACTTGCGTACCCAAGAAAGCCCCATAAGGAACAAGAGCAGTCCCATCGTTACGAGGAAAGTTCCAACGTAATCAAAGTCCTTGACGAACTTCATTTTGTGACCAGAACCGTGCTTCATGCTGAACGACGGAGGACGGTAGAACAAGTACCAGGCGAGTGTGGCAGCGGCATTGAGGGCGGTGAGGAGGTAGTAGATACTGTGGTGAATAGACGTTAGTGGATATTTGTTTCATAAGAATACCGGCGTTCACAGCCACAACTGTATGCCATCTTCGCATAAGGCAAAGATCAGAGTAGTGGGGTAGATTGCAGCTTCAATAGTCAGGGTCAGAATAAACAGAGAAATCGGCCTACCCTCTCCATCCAACGCTGGTTTTGAAAACAAAAGCATACGATATTACTGGCGCAAAGCCGCTGGTTGGAATCGCCCAACAGAACCTAGAGATCTCATCAGCTCCGAGTCCGGGTTCTACAACGAACTGCTGTAGAGAACTTACACAAAGCCAGTGGCCAGGAACCTATATTTAGTCGGCACAATTTCGCCAACGACGACTGTAATCCTGGTTGTCAGCTGTCATCCAGCAATGGCGGTAGATTCTTGTAATAAACTTACAAGCGTAAGAGAGTTGCACGGCGGCTCCAATACCAACTAGTGTTTCTCCAGCGATCAAAGCCGGTACGTTGGGAGCTATAGCACAAACAATACTGCCGATCAAGGCGATAGAATTGCCAATGATGAAGAACCAGCGGCGTCCAAAAATGTCCGTGAGGCGACCAACAAGTATGAGACCAATCGAACTGGTCAGTAAGTAACTGAGTGCTACCCAGGTGATGTTAGGATCGGGTCCTAGGTCCGCATTTATAAACCCGAGGCTGCAATAGAAGCTTAGTATGTGTTCAAATCAAAGGAAGGTCGCCCAGTGGTCTTACATAGGAGCAGCGAATCCGAAGCCACCTACACCACAAGCGAAGCTCAAGCCTATAGCGACCATAGACCCGAGGAATGATGGGCTGTAGAAGTATCCCTTGGGAAGATTCTTCTCGTCAATGGTGAAGTCACGGCCTTTGACATCATCCTTATCTGCCGTTGCAGATTTTGAAAGCGACGAATGGTCAATATGATCATATTGCGTAATACTACCGACGATCTTCTCATGGACGGTGGTCGCCATCTTATCAAATAGAATCAAGCGGGCGAGACAGCTAGAGGTCCACGCGAACACCTCTAATGGTCCGAAATTGGCGAGGCACATGGTGTCTTTTATCATCGTTGGAATACTGATCATTCAGGACCAGATCTGGACAAGATGATCCGGCAAGCGAGACTGGATCCCCATGGGAGTTGGAGACACAGAGGGGTTTACTGGATCGAAAGGTATGAGTGCGCTAAACAGATCGCGATACTGGGCAGGATCGCACCTGGGGCGTACTCTGGCTTACAGCTAGGCTAACTAGTGATGCAACTAACCGTGTGCAACATTGCCAGCGTGGGTCGTAGCGTAATACAGCTTTAAATGATGATTTCAATGGTAGTTTCCTTACGAACGTTGAGTAACGGTCATTCCTATTTGTGGTCTATGGTATTAACACACTGTAATAAATCACCGTCTAGCTAATAGAAGCTACAAGGAGTACACTGGTGTGCTTAGGGAGAGACGGAAGGGGGTACAGTGATGCAGGGAGTGTTAGGATTGTTTGTGATTAGTTGCGCTCAGGGAAGCTGCAGTCGGGAGCGTATGATGTTGGCAAGCAGTGGATACTTGGATGCGGGGAACGGGGGAGCGGGGTTCCCGCTAATGTGGAGATGCGGGGGTCTCGCTTATGGATATAGAATTCCGGGGTAGCTGGCTCATGACGGAGGCACTGAGTGCTGCTGGAGGAGTTGACGAATCTCCTGTATCAGGATCTCTTAGAACCATGCGGAGTGATCCCGAGGGCCAAGGACAAGTCGACGGGGATAGCAAAATCAAAATGACTGACTAGTATAAGAGGAACAGAGGTTGGGGCTGTAGCACTGACTAGCTCAACTTAGCAAGATTGACAACGGAGGTGATCGCCCCTGCCTCATATCTCCGCATGGGTTCTCTCTATCATGCGTCCAGGACCATTCCAGTGGGATACCCCTGGATTAGCTGGACCTTCCACGACTCAGGTAAGAGCGGTTCTACAGGTTAATCGCGCCCATCATATTCCCCATCTAGTGGACCGGATTGATAGCTTGGTGATGATGATATGAGAATCTATTTACACCCTACCCTGCATTGTTCCATTTTCATCGCTTATCTCCTAGACAGTTTCGCGCCGAACTCCTCTCGAAGAATGGTCGGATGCGTCGTGGAATAACAGTGTATCGTGAACCCGAGCTTGTCTGGCGACGGAGCTTCAACGAGTTTGTTGTGGCACAGGGCCACGGGCCATGCGATGCGACCCACCAGGTCACGGGGTCAGGCCTCGTGTCCTGACCCACAATGGCCATAAGCACCGCGAAGTAGATAGCTAGAAGAACAAGACTTGCATACATCACAATCTGACCTTCGTCATCATGAGTATACGCTGAGCCTGTAACCCTTTGAACCCTAAGCTCTAGCCTTCGTTCTTACCTTCTCCCGTACCCTGACCCCAAGATCCGGCCGGACGCCAGTCCGTGACAGGGTTGCTGTACATAGCTATCGAAATGGTACCTTTTATTTCATCCTTTAGTTCTCCACTACACGCCACACTGTTCCTGAAATTGACATTGGATAACCATATCCCCATTGGATAACTATATCCTTTTTGAAACTATGAAACCGGTCTTCGCGTTCCGATGGATGAGGCGCTACGGGGTCGTGGACTTTGCGCTCCAACTGCGTCGAAACCCAAGAGTGGGTTAGGCCACCCCGCCCTGCAAGGCGCAAAGGCATCATAGGGCACCATGCACTTGCCCGAGGCGTTGTCTTAGTAGATGCGGGGAACATGAGGCCCCTTGGTTCCTAAACTCCCCTCACCTTATCCTCCCGACACGCTTGCTGAACCACAGAACTAATGTGGAGAGTAGGCCTTAGAGTAACTCTAACTCTAACCCCAACCCACCTCTCATTTTCAGCATTTTGCAGCATGATTCTATTTAAGCTGCGATTTTCCACTTCTATGAGACTTTGCTGTCTCTATACAAACTTCTAAATTCTACTTTGAGGCTTAGCATTCACCCCAGTAGGCCTAAGCATCATGTCAACCCCATTCTCTGTGGCCGGCAAGACAGCCATCATTACAGGCGCCGGATCAGGTACGGATTCTCCTTCCAGCGGATCCTCGTACAACCACCAACTGACACGAACATAGGCATCAACTTCGCCTTTGCGCGTCTCCTCCTCTCCAAGAACTGCAACGTCGTCATTGCTGATCTCGCGCTCCACCCCGAAGCCGAAAAGCACTATGCTTCCTCCGTAGCCTCCCCACGCGCTGTCTTCTGCAAGACCGACGTCACGTCGTGGGCTGCTCTAGAAAATGTGTTCGCCGTTGCTATCGCAGAGTTTGGCCAGTTTGATATCCTCTGTGCCGGTGCTGGGATCTTCGAACCACCCTACAGCAACTTCTGGTACCCTCCAGGAACGCCCAAGAGCAAAGACGCACGCCATGGCGACCGCTACCTTACAATGGACGTTAACACAACCCATCCTATCCGCTCAACGCAGCTTGCTATCTCACACTTCCTGAACCCGCCAGCCGGCAAAGAGAGCGTCAGCACTACGAACCCAAAACGGGTCGTCATTTGTGGCTCTATAGCTGGTCAAGTTTCCGCGCTGTCCTACCCGCTTTATTTCGCCAGCAAGCATGCCATTTCTGGATTTGTGCGGTCCCTTGGTAGTCTTGAAGAGACTGGGATCCGCGTCGCAGCTGTTGCACCCGGGCTCGTACTGACACCCTTGATAACGGACGCACCGGATAAAGCGCGAATGGTGGATTTCAGCACAGACAAATACATCACCCCTGAAGAAGTTGCTAAAAACCTCCTGCGGCTTTGTGAGGATGAAGAGATTGGAGGAGGTACGATCCTGGAAATTGCGGCGGGTGGGAAGACAAGGAAGGTGGAGCCCCTCAATGATCCGGGGCCACAGGGAGAGGGTCACACAACCAGTCATGGGGGCGTGGTTGTGGACGAGGTATGGGAATTGCTGGGTAAAAACAGATGGGGTGTTCTAAACTGATTAGGTGAAGAGGAAGGAGTTAGCTTCGAGGCTGTTGCTTGTTTCTGCGTCATATCTGGAGAACTTGCTCCTTCCCGCCTAGAAATCTCAACTGTTGCGCTTCCAGAGTGATTGTTCTCTGTTGGCCGTTGTAAGGTGCTACCTATAAACTACGGCGCACCATTAATGTCGGCTGTGACGAACGCTCTCTATGGTCTACCTCCGCACTGCGCGAAGGAGGGCTGCAACTAGAAGGTGAGGAGCAAGGTTGTAGAGGGGGAAGACGATCTTGTCCAGCTTGTCGTCGTCGAGGGGGGAGCATGCCTGCATCTCTCGAGGCGTGTGCAAGCACTCCTCCTCCTCTAAGAAGAGCTGGCTGGACCGGGTCGTCTCCCGTCACCTGAATGTGACAAAGAAAACGGCCCCCCCGAGACATCGCCGATTGCCTCCGCGTCTCGATGCTTACCCTGATCGACTCTATCAAGATCCACGAAACCGCATCAAAATCGTCATTGCCGACGGTCTCGTCTCTATCACTCTCTTTATCGGCCGCATCGTCGGCCGCATAGCAGTCTGCATCGACGACAGTTGGCGTTGGTTGTCCTAGACTGCCGCAATATGTGACACACCCTAATCAAGGAGCTGGAACAGAACTAACACCAAATAGTGGATGGCCAAACCTTCACCGCCTTGTACTTCATGTATCACCCGTCCAAGCAACCCCGGGGCGTCACCTGGCGCGCATCTATCCGTGGGGCAGACTACGCCGGCCTTCTCCTCTTCATCGCAATGGACACCTTGATTCTCAGAGGCATCGTCGTGACCCCCTATCTCTAGCCAAGCTACGTCCGAGTCATCTGAACCCTTGTCATCGACTCCATTTGACTCATCGCCTTTGCGACTTGGGAGAATCTGCCTTTTTCTAAATTAAAGATTACGCCGTCAAGGATTTTCAACAAGAATAGAGGAAGAGCGTTTGCTTCCGCTTTTGTCACTTCTTCATGGGCATGACTTATTACTTCAACGTCATTTACCCGACTATGAACAATGCCCTTTGGGTATGGATCCTGTCTTCGGCCAACTCCTGTCAAACCTCAGCTAACATCACAGTCCGTCTGTAAATCAAGCAACTATGCCATCACTCTCTCCCTTCCCCCCAACGTTGGCTATGTCGCTGGCGCTCTCCTTCTTGCCGTCCTTCGGTAGCAGAGTCCGTCACGACGGCTGGCTGCAGATGTCTTTGTGTTTGACTACAAGCCATGCTTGGCTTCCGTCCCAGAGGGAGACCTTCAAGACTGGATCATTTGCTCAGAGTCTGGCGTACTCTGCCGGTGGCTCAGCTGCATGGGGACGGGAGAAAGGGAATCTGGGAGGAGCTAGAGATCGCAGAGACGTTAGACGTTGCAATTGAGCAATTGAGGAGTGGATGGGAATCTGTGGTTCAGTATTACAGGACTGGTCCAATTTCTGGAATGACACTGAACACGACCGCTACGCCGAGCTTGACATTAATGTCACGCATCCCATCAAATTGACCCGCATTGCCATCCGCGCACTTCTGCGCAAGAACAAAAAAGGCGTTGTTGTGGTTGTAGCTTCAATCGCTGGGTAAGTTATACTGGGACGTACTCTGCTGCGCTGTATTGTGCGTCCAAGCATGCGGATGTGGGGTTTGTGAGAAGTATGGCAGAGGTGGATCAGTACGAGGGAGTCAAGGTTGTTGCCGTTACTCCTTAGTGAGTTTTCTTTTCCTAAAAAAAATATGAGATTGAAATGTTGGCTAACCAATGGGAAGTTCTGTCGCCACCCCTCTCTGGCTCTCCTATATTCCTCTTTTTTTTTTTGATATGGTAGAAATTAACCTTAAGACTACGATCGGGCTGAATCGTTAGCCTTATGTTCGGGGGCTGGTGGCTTTGGCGACATCTGGATCTAGGGTGAAGGGATTGAGACGTGAACCCTGGGGTAAGATGACGGAGGCGGTTCACAGGGAAAGGCGGGATTTTTGCAGAGGATACAAAATCAGCCGACCCGGGTCTACACATGTTTCCTGAGTATAGCGGAGGCTTTTGACACGGTCTTCTTCAACCCACAACACACCTGCTACTCCGTTCAAGGTTCATCAACCCACGCCCTATAATCCTCTCGTCTCACTGACTAGTATAACCCCCATCAACCACTAGGCCAGCTCCAGTCATATAACTACTCATTGGACTTGCTAAATATGATATCGCTTGCGCAATCTCCTCAGATTCCGCCAACCGTCCAATCGGAATTTTCTTCAACTCCATAGCCATCAACTCTGAAATACCCACCCCCTCCTCCATGAGATTCGTGCGCACATACCCCGGACAGATGGCGTTGATACGAATACCTTTCTCTGCATACACATTTGAATCCCCCCTGACGACACCCATGACGCCGTGTTTGGTCGCGGTATAAGCAGTGGCAGGCGTGCACGCCGGATTACCAATCAATCCCAACATACTCGCAGTATTCACGATGACGCCGCGGTTGCGTGGGCCAAAGGGTGTAGATGCAAGAGGCTCTTGTTCCAACATCTGGCGGATTTGTTCGCGCTGGCATGTCCAAAGGCCGATGAGGTTGACCTCGAATACCCGCCGGAAATCTTCCAGGCTGGAGACCTCGTGGCTGTTGGCAAGAGGGCCAGAGGTGCCGGCGTTGTTGACAGAATAGTCAATTCTCTCAAAGGAAGAGACGATAGCGCGATGGGTAGAGATAATGGAGTCGGTAGAGGTGAGCTCAAGTTTCAAGGGCAGGACTTCGATGCTCGGGTGAGACGTTCGGATCTCTGCGGCTACTTGTTCTTGCTGCTTGATATTTGTGTCGAGGAGGGCAAGTTTATTGATGCCGTGTCTCGCGAAGGCGAACGCTGTGGCGCGGCCGATGCCTTGCGTTGTTAGTTGATTGTAGTGAGAACGAAGTGGGAGTGGTTCTACCTGATGCTGCGCCTGTGATGACCGCAACTCCGCTGAGAAGAGACATTGTACTCCGATGTTACAATTTGAATGACGAGGGAAAGGTAGCTGGGGTCAATCATCTTCTTAGACCTTTCGTAGACCTTCATGCTGAGCACAATCGTCCACGTGGAGGGTGCATCTATGGCATATCGAATCCATCAGCAAGGAAAACAATACCCAGATGCGGACCCAGGTTAGTCGGTATACAATTTATCCTCCATCACACAGAAATAGAAAAGGAAAACCACAGCCGGAGTTCAAACCCTTTTACCACAGAAACTGTCGAATTCGGTCTATTGCACTCAGTAAGGTACTTAAGCATCGTTGCAGGTGTCTGTGAAATGAGGGGTAACGTAGCGTCTGAAGGCTTGGCCCGACCATAAGCACCATTTATGGCGTCTGCTTCCACCCGCGTTGCCGCTTTCCTCGACACTTGGATTTCGACTAAAGAGCAAGTGTGTGGTGTGATACCATGTCACAGTGGAGAAGAGGAATGCGGGGGTGGAGAGGACTCCTGTTGGATGGATATCCAACTCCCAGGTCAGGGTTCGGAGCTGATCCTCCCTGCACTGGCAAAATCGGCATTGCAAGAAGATGCGAGCTAGGGGCTAGACCTGATAGAGAGGCAGTACGAGCAAACGGAAGTATACAGTAATGTTTCCTCATCCCAAGGTCAATCTTCGCCGCTCTCCACAGCATCTTCGCATATTCACGTGTTCAACATGTCTTCACAAGATTACTTCCATAACAAAACCATAGCCATCACTGGCGCCGCATCGGGGATGGGTCTCTCCCTCTCCCACCTCCTCGCCTCCCGCGGCTCAAATCTCTCCCTCTGCGACATCCAACCCGACGCCCTTTCCGCCCTGGCATCCTCTCTCACCCACAAATATCCCTCCATCCAAGTCCTCACTTCAGTAACAGACATATCATCTGAATCTCAAGTCGCCACCTGGATATCCTCCACGGTAGAAAACCTTGGCGGTCTGGACGGCGTGGCTAATATGGCTGCGATCATCGGCAACGATGTTCTCGTCAAGGCTACAGATGGGATAACAACATCAGATTGGAATAACGTCCTAGCTGTGAATCTCACGGGTATGATGAATTGTCTGCGCTCGCAGATGCCGGTTATGCGGGCTGGAGGTGCCATGGTGGTATGTTCTAGTGTGAGTGGACAGAGGGGATTTGCGAATAATGGGGCATATTGCGCGAGTAAACATGGAGTTATTGGACTTGCCAGATGTGCGGCGAGGGAGTTGGGGCCGCGTAATATCAGGTTGAACGTCGTCGCTCCGTGAGTTGTCCCTAGACAAAGGGAACATGGGGGATGCTAATTATTGCAGAGGCCCCATTGACACACCGCTTATGAACCAATCTGATTCTTTGAGAGGAGATAATATGAATTGGAACCAGTTGGCTCTTAATCGTGTAGGGAAGCCCGAAGAGGTGGCTAAAGTGGTGGCATTTTTATTGAGTGATGAGGCGAGCTTTGTTACGGGCGCGGTGGTGAATGTTGATGGCGGGTGGAATTGTTAGGAGCAGAAGAATGAATACGATCGTATGCCGATTCTATGATATTGAATGTCGTGAAGTGAGAATATTTGGACCGAAGGAGGGAAAGGTACCCCGCTTTTGTTCTTATCCTGCTAGGAAGATGATACCCGACTTCTTCCACTCAGTGGAGACACTCTTCTAAGTTATAGCCTCGTCCTCGTCCACCTCTTCCTCCTGTCCATCCATCAACTATCACCGTCTTCGTATCTCCTCACCAACACCATTACCATGTCATCCACAACCCTCCCCTTCTCCACATCTCACACCGGTCTCACCCCTCCTTCCCCCGCCGACCTCCTCGACATCACTACCCTCCAACCCCACACCTTCGTTTTCCCGCAACTAGCCACCAACCCTAACATACAACCCCGTGTCCGCCTCCTCATGTTTTTCAAACGTCTGCCGCATATCTCAGAATCAAAGTTCCATACCTGGTGGGAGACGGTCCATGCAGATTTAACGGTGAGCGTGCCGGGGTTTAGGAAACATGTTCGGAGGTATGCGCAATTGCATGTTACGCCGCATTGGAGGGATGTTGCGGCAGGGCTTGCTGGAGCACCACCTGCAGTTGAAGGAGATGGGATCGGAAATGGAGATGACGTTATGATGAGACCCCTGGGCTTCGACGCATGTGGAGAAATGGTCGTAGATTCCGTGGAACAGTGGCAGGAATTCGCATCCGATCCCGAATTTGCAAATAAATTGCTCCGTGAGCCTCCTTCTACCCTCATCCTAGCTTGAAGGGAGTGAAGTGCTGATAAGAGACAAAAGCTGATGCGGCAAACTTCATGTTGACGCCCATCTATGTCTTTGCGTCGTATGAAAATCTCATTGTTGGCCCTGCTATGCCAGAGAGTGGTGGTAGGGATGGGTTGGGCAAGGAGGAGCTGAATGAGAAGTTGGAGAAGAGAGAGGAGAAGATGTAAGCATGCTTTACGTGCATAAATAACCGTTCAATTCTCATTCTGTCAACGAAAACAAAATCCTTTCCGTAACTACATAAGACAAGAGTCGTAAGGTTATCGCATACAAGTTTGTGGTGCGGCCGCGTTTTGAAATCAGAAAGGAGATGACCAAAGCGGTTGCTCCTAGCCTTTTATCTTGTTACTGTCAGTAAGTCTTTCCGGCCTCAAGGAAGTCGTCTTCGCGTTGGTTGATCAACACCTTTGATTTCCATTCATCTTCTCTCGACTCTAACCCAGCGGGCTGAGGCCCCCAATGCTTCACATAGCTTATGTGGTATTCGCGCTTTGATTCACATGTAAAGTCCCTGAGACTTACAGACATGTTGTCTTTGAGGCACAGTCGACTTTCGGTGTTTCTCCCTTACCTTAGATCCCATACCACGTTGTTCATCCTCCGAGTCGGGGAGCAGTAACGTTTCACCTAATGAGAAGCTGGTCTTCGCACTCAGCGTGAGTTCTGGTCAACCTAACCCATACCCCCAGGCCAGGTTTCCGCCAGAAACGCCACTAAATAGAGACAACACCACCCGCTACACTCTGAGGTCTGACTCGCTGCAGCAAATCATGCCAGTGATAGTTACATTCGTAAGGACCGCCGCGAAGTCCATGGTGCAGGCTAGCAGCTCTGAACACTGTTTCCTCGTCTCCCGCGCGATGACGAGACGGCGTTCAACAGGCCGCAGAGCTGCGAATATAGTAGGAGTTGGTGTCACGGGTACGGCTTCCCCCGGGGGGGGGGGGGGGGGGGGCCCCCCCGAGTCCTGGGGCACCCCCGAGTCCTGGGCGACTCCCGACCAAGGCTCGGGCGACATCCGTCTCCGTCGTTGGCGAGTCAGGGGCGCAGTGCTGTATATAGTAAGGGGGGGGGTACACCCTCTCTTCAAGGGGCCAGAGCTTAGTTTGAAGAATACAACGGTGATTGCTATCGCCCACCCCAGTGCCCACGGGCCTCGTAGGCGTGACACGCCATTCCACGACTAACACCCGAGCGCCACGCCTTTGAGGTTCAATCACGACTGTATCCACCGAGTCCCCGACAAGTTTACGAGGCACGGCCGAGTCCACCGTTGGCCAGTCGAGGTTCCCTACCCGAGAGACCCTAACAAGCCCTGGCGAAGCGAGCTAATAACAAGAGAGCCAAAGTGTAACGCTGAGTCCTAAATGTATAGGGTTCACAGTGGTTTCTGGCGTAAGGTTTAACTTATCAGAGGAGGCAGGGGATCAGACACAAAGGCTTGCAGTAACACGTTACTAAGTGTGGTAAGATACTGTATTTGAGTTGAGCACGAAGCTCCTATCTAAGAACTAACTAAAATTAATAAAGAAGATAATAATTAGCTTCTATAGCCTATGTACTTAATAGCTAATGCTAAATAAGCTCTTTATATATTAATTAGATTTACTAAAAGCTAGGAATCGCTTTCTTCTAATTATTTATAGACACTAGAGTAGTTAGAATTAGCAGTTAAGCGCATTTAGTAGGCATTACTAGTTTAGGGGACATTAGATACATAGATTATATAATATATTCTATTTTAGTTATAGCAATATACTAATTATAAGGATAGTAAAATAGTAGATAGAATAAATCGTTATAACAGGGGTTTAACTGTATATGTTCCGGCCCAACCACCAACTATTCTGGTTGGCCAACTGGCCGGTCAGTTGGCCAACTGACCGGCCGAACCACCAACTCGAGGTAGCTTCTTGGTGTAATTTCTATATAAAGTTACTTATTCCAAAGGTACTTACTATACGCACTCATTTCTACATAAATTAGTAGGTTAAAGGCAGCTTTTAGAAGTACCTTCTACCGCCTAATGAAATATAGTCATAACTATGACTTTTTTACTTCTAAATAGCATAGGGGTAGTTACAATTACAGTATATACGTAGGAATCATAATTATTAACTATTGTAGTATTGTATAGAAGAAATTTAGAATAAGTAACTACCTCGAGTTGGTGGTTCGGCCGGCCAGTTGGCCAACCAGAATAGTTGGTGGTTCGGCCGGAACATATATATAAGTTAATAAGAAAGACATTATAGCAAGTGAGGTAAAATCCTCTAGCTCCTCTCTAGGCAAGGAAACAGGGACTTGTTTGTGTGACACGGATGTCTCCATTAGTAATCTAAAATTATGCTAAACCTTGCAAGGCACCAGTGTTGCCCGAATACCGCTCCGAGTACTACTCGAGCATCCTCGAGTAGAGTACTGAAAATTAAAGCTCGACTACCAGTATTCGAGTACCAGTACTCGAATACCTCGAGTAGTACTCGAGCTTAAAATAGATATTGATATAAAACTGTATATTACTATTCTAACTCTTATTATCTGCATCGTCGCTGCTGTCTTCGTCGTCGCCTTGTAATAAAACACCCTAATTCTATAAGCAAAGTAGATATCTAAGTGTAGAAGGCAATAATCAGTTCTGTTTCTTTATAATAATATCACTACTAACACTAAATACTCGTTCTAAGTCTGCTAAGGTAGCTAGAATAGCTAGGTAATCCTTTGTAATAGAAGCAATTAATAGATATTAGTATTGCTTACTCTACTAATACTTAAGAATATCTATATCCCTACTAACTGTTAGCTCCTTTATCTATTGCTTCTATTCTAGCTTAATATTATAATAGCTTTATAATACGTATAGCTTATCTTCTAAGTTAATATTAATATTTATAGCTTGCTCTATGTCTAGATCTTTAGCTTTAATACTATTTATAACGTCTACTACTTAAATATTAGACTCGTAGCCTAAATATTAATAGAAGCAGTCCTACTACTATACTTTTGCCCTATTCTTCTTAGTTAAGTGCGTGCTATCTTTCTATATAATATTAAAGATGTTAAAGTTATACTAAGGGTTATAGATTATAGCAATTATAGAGTGGCTCTATTACTAATTTATAGCTAGAGTATAATAATCATTAAGCTTCTTTAATACAATTAATGTAGTAGTAGTAATTAGGCTTTATTCTAGTAGCTTACTTCTTATATCTTTAAGCTTCTTAATTATCCTTATATACTATAGAACAGTGTAGTTAAGAGATAGATAAGAAGAGCCCTATAACTTCTTAGTTAAGTAGACGAAGATATAGAATAGCTTTAATAAGTTATATAGCGTAGCCTAGTCTACTACTATTAAAGCAATATCTCTTATACTAATATTAAGTTGCTATAATGTATATAAAGCTATAATTAGAACTTAAAGCTTTAAAGCTATATTAATTATATAATAAGTTAAGCTCTATTAGACTAGCATATTGAGAGTGAACTAATAGACTTTAATACTTATAGCTTTATACTAATTCTTTAAAGCGTCTTTCTATCTATAGTAGTTCTAAAACATATATATATAAGGCTAGAGCTTAGTAAGAACAGTAACGATATTATTTTTAGAAGTAAGTAGTATTTATACTGCCCTAATTGTAATGACACAGGGCACCGTATCACGAGAAGTTGCATATGGGAGTGCGAGTCGGATAGAAGTCGGTGCAATCCTATAGGTCTACTACGAAGGATACAAAAAAGATGAAGGTGTAACCCTGTATGGCTGTTCCCTTAAAATACCCGAAGCCGCTCCGACTCAGCTAGCTCCCTGTTTGCCTAAGGCTTCCTTACGTTATGTGCCTAAGGCTGTCAGTCGCGACTGACCCGTAA